>NC_065541.1:34603039-34904289 GCF_932294415.1 Quercus robur | reverse complement strand
GATGGACAAACTGAGGTAGTAAATAGAACTTTATCTACTTTGTTGCGTACTATAATTCAAAAGAACTTGAAAAATTGGGAGGATTGTTTGCCATTCATCGAGTTTGCATATAATCGAAGTGTTCATTCTACTACTAATTTTTCACCATTGGAGATTATTTATGGTTTTAATCCACTAACTCCTTTGGATTTGCTGTCTTTACCAGTTAATGAAATGACTAGTTTGGATGGTGAAAAGAAGGCTAAGATGGTGAAGAAACTCCATGAAAGTGTACGGCAACATATAGAAAAGAAAAATGAGCAATATGTGACCAAAACCAACAAGGGCCGTCGACAAGTCCTCTTTGAATCGGGTGATTGGGTTTGGGTACATATGAGGAAAGAAAGATTTTCAGCCCGTAGGCAGTCCAAGCTACATCCTAGAGGGGATGGTCAATTTCAAGTCCTTGAGAGAATCAATGATAATGCATACAAGTTGGATCTTCCAGGTAAGTGTAATATTAGTGCTACATTTAATGTTTCTGATCTTTCTCCTTTTGATGTAGGTGACGATTCAAGGACAAATCCTTTTGAAGCGAGGGGGAATGATGAGAATCAACAAGCATTCAAGGATCCATTGCATATTCCAGTTAGGCCTATTATTAAAGCAAGATCCAAGAAGATCAAAGACGCACTTAATGGGCTGATTCAAGAGATTTAGGCTGATTCAAACATGGGACATTCCAAGCTGGGCCCAGAGGAAGATGAAGGCGTAATAAATTTAATTCAAGCTATTGAGGGCTGATTTGGCTTAATTGGGCTTGATTTATGGTGTGGATTAATGGCTGATTGATTTTCCAGCTCCACATCAGTTAATAGATATTTTTCCTATTCTGGAGCTTCTAATTTCGGACCAGATCTACCTTAATTTTAGGCTTTTATTATTTAGAACGTTTTTTTAGCTATTTTCCTATTTTGGATTTGCTAATTTCAAACCAAATCAACTTTTAATTAGGGTTTTATTATTTAGTACGTTTTTATATTTTCTATTTTCAGTCATGTCTTATAAATAGCATGCACTCATTGTAATAGAGAGGAATGATTGAATAAAAATCAGAAAAAAGGTGAGGCTTTGCTCTTCTTTTGGTTCTTCAAGAACTGTGAACTTATCAAGGATTCTTCCTTGTGGCGTTCAAAATTTATACTTTTGGTTTGTGATTCAATTATAATCATTGAGTCAAGGTGTTACACTTATACCTTTGGTTCGTGTTTCGATTATAAACGTTGGGTCAGGGTTTCTATCAAAAATCTGAATTTTAGCTTTCTTGGGCAAGTATTCCAATATTTTTGTTGGGTCTCAAAGCGTGTTGATTGAGGTTTGCATCAATGTTGGTCTAAAGAATCTAAAAGATAAAATGGTCCTTTCAATCATATCTCTCAGCAGTCAATGTCTCACTTGACGGCCATGTATGTGAGTCCAATATCAGAGAGCTTGCTTTTGCTAACAGAGGGGAACTTCATTGTGTAAAATCCAAAATTTCAAATTTTCATGTTGTAAAATTTAAAAAACTCCAAAAATTAGTAGTTGTCAATGCTCGGCCCAAAATGGAGAACTGTTAGGGCCTTCATTCGACCACCTGCCGTGGCAACGCTCCCGCGCATGCGAGGCCCATTGGAGGCCCTTCTCGATGATTGTGCGGTTGTTCGTGCGGAGCTTCGGGTGCTTTCACTCTTTCTCGGTGGAGGAGGGTATTTGTCTACCTTTGGAAGGTGTGGCAGGAATCTTGGCCAAATTTTTAGGGAATTACCAAAGATAAGTGAAGTCGCCACCAATCATTAAGTTTTCTAAGGTGTGATTGGTCACCTGTTTCTAGTTGATTTTATTACTAATCCTAGGCTAAGAAAAAGGGAATTTTTCCTAATCTAATATGGATGGCAAACAAATTCTTGATTCTTGAGTTCGGAAGTTTAGTTACGTGTGGGAAAGGTGTTAGACACCCCATAACGTCTGTTCAAGGACAGTCCTTTATTTTGATAAAACCTTAATTTTTGGAGATTGGCAGTAAAAACATGATTTTGGCATTGGCTTTCGGGGCTTTGCATGCATGGGGGCTTTGAGGTTTGGCTTTTGAATGAGTGTAGTCTTAATCTATGCTTTCCTAAGGCATTCGGCAAAGTACCAGATTTTCATGGCAAAAATTCGACGACATGTCACCTTACTTTCGCGACGGAAATTAGGCATTACTTTGCCTTAGGTGACATGGACTGTGACAATCAAATTGGAAAGGGTGAGTAGGTATATATATACATACATCATGCACAATACAAGCACACAGAGCAGGAAAGTAAATGCCTACATCCCTAGAGCATGGCCAAAAATATAAGTTCAGGAAAGTAAACAGGGATTGCCATACTCTAGAGATGAGGATGAATGGTACATGACATGATATACCTAATATGAACCATCTAAGAGAGAAGGGAAGGAGGAAAGAGGGGGGTTTTTAAAAGAGTACATAACCAAATGGGAGAGGCTAGACCCCTAAAACTATTGAACGTTGCCGCTTGGCTTATATCTACATGCTTGTGTCTTCGCCCTTTTTGCTTGCACTTGGGAGACCATGCCTTAGCTCAATGCATTCTCACTCTATATGTGTACATGTAAAGGCAAAGACAAGAAACCAGTAAACAAGCAATGAAAGAAAAAGATGCAAAGAGCATATGAAAGAGGAAAAAAGCAGATAAGCATGATAGACATAGCAAACAAAGAAACAAGAAAGCAAGCAAACAAGCGAGAAGGCAAACAAACAAGAAAGTAAACAAAAGATGGTATTCACGAGGGACAAATGTAGGTTTGGATCGAATGTCCATAACTTCATTGGGTTGAAGCATGGACGACACACTAGCAAGCAAGACTTATGCATGAACATTTAAGCAAGTGTGTAAAGATGCATAAAAAGCCAACGGGTGGCACAAACAAACATGGTAAGCATAGCATCGCGCGGAGCGAAAAAGGGAAGGGTACGCATAAAGCAACCCGACATCCAGAGATGCCTCCCAAATGATTACATCTGAACAACGCCTCATGGGCATCGGATGTAACCACACAAGGTCAAGCCTGCAAAGGGCACCAAACATGGCAAAGCCTAGAACATGAGAGGCTAACACAAAGCATAAAACATAGAAACAAGCAAGCATAGACATGCAAATAAGGATGATCCAAACCATTTTATGTGGGCCTTGGTGTATGGACGATGACAAAGACCATAGGGTCTAGATCGGGTTCTAACCATTAGGCCAAAACATAAGAAAATGCAATAAAATGAACAAAAGGGCTACAATAGCAGATGACATGACAAACAAGGTCCAGGTTTAAGCACATAAACATGGCGTGAAGTACGCAAGCACATAGATGATGGCATAAAGCATGTAGAGAACATAGATCCAAGCATATAGGCATGTGAAAACATAGATCTAGACATATAGGCATAGAAACATGAATGTAAACATGTAGAAGCCTAGCACATAGACATGGAAGAACATGGATCCAAGCATATAAGCATGTGAAGACAAGGATCTAACCATATAGCATGGAAATAAACATGTAGACACATAGATTCAAGCAAGGCATAGCCAACAATATCATACAAGCATGTGAGCATGTAACCCTAACATCATCCTAGAACAAAAAGAGGAACAAAGCATGGGAAAACATAGCATATAGCATAAAGCATGTAGATCTAAACATACAAACATGTAAGGATGTAGATCTAAGCATGAAACATGGCATAAGGCATAAAAAACAAGGAGATTTAGGCTAGAAGCACAAATAAAGCAAGAAACATGCTAAAGAAAGCAATGAATCATGTTATTCAAGCAAAAAGAACAAGATAAATGCTAGAAAAAGATTTAAAAAGCTATGGGTGTGGATAGTAGCTAAAAAGCTACGTCCACACCCCTAAACCCCAAATCCCAAGGTATTGAACCAAGGAAAAGAAGATTGGGTATATGAATAGCAACTTATATTTTTGGTGAAGAAGGTTTTGATGTGTTTTTTGTGTTTTTAAGGGAGTGAAAATGTGTAAAAGACGTCCAGGTAGAGAGAAAAAAGCCCAGAAGTTCCCTTTTTTTTTTTGGTTTGGAGGTGCCTGGGGCCTTTTTATAGCCCCGACACGCTTTACTAGGTGGCATCCCTTCAAAGGCTGCCACCTTCAAAAGGTGTTGGATTGGATTGATCTTGACACCCCTGAAAAGATCTTGACTTTCTATTTCTGAAAAGGTATGGAATTTGAAAATCCAACGATCGAATCAAAAGTTATGGCTTTCAGAAGTTAGTGGTGCATTAATCGGTGCGTTAACCTGGTTTTCATGATATTTTGGTCGTTCTAACTCCAATATTGACCCATAAATAGTTTTTGGATTGAGAATTTGATAATCTTCGCAATGACATTAGTTTCAACTCGTTCTGATGGCTGGATCAAAATTAGAGTTTCTAAGGCCCGTTGAGAGTCAACCCGGGGTCAAATTTGGTCAAACTTGGTCAAAGTTGCCAAAAGTCTCCGAGAAGCTTAGGTTTGATGTAAAACTATGAAAAATGTTGTTTTGTGAGGATTTTGACTTTGTTTGACATTCAGTCAACTCAGAGTTGACTAAGGGCATTTTGGTCATTTTGGTTGAAAAAGGCACTTTGAGCACTCCGATGTCCGAACGGGTTGCGCTACGTCATTTTAGATGTTCTCGCGGCCCCATAGAGAGAAAATAATATCCTTTGGATTTTTCAAAGTTCGGCACGCAAATTGAGAGCGAACAAAATACGGTATCAACAGTAGTGCACTTTGTAATTTACCCTAAACAAACACATAAGGCGGTTGGAGGGCTTCTTTTGTTAACTTTTTAGATTTTAGGGTGTAAAATCCAAATAATCCCAACTTTAGGGCTGTACTTCATAATTTTCCAAATGAAAAATGCTAAAGATACAATAGATTTTACTGGAAAAAATGGCCAAATATCATCTTTGACTGAAACAATTTGTGTTCTACCACTATTTAAGATATAATTAGAGATCTACCACATTTTAAAAACTCGAGTTCCATAAAAATTGCCATGATGGCACCCGCTGACCTGGATTATTTTAATTAAAAAATGCCATGTGGAACTCGAGGTTATGAATCTCGAGTTGTTTGTAATGTATTTCTTGAGTTTATAAAACTCGAGTACCATAAAACTGAGGTCCATATTTCTAAATGGCTGCAAATTTATGGCATGTCCCTCCTTCAGCTTTTCTTCTTTCACTTCAGTGTGTCCTACACGCATAAGCATAAGACCACCATTTCATTAAGAGATGTCCGATATGATTAACTTTGACACCTCTTTCCAACTACCCTATACCATAGGCCTTGTCTTTCTCACCTTCAGTACATATTCCCGCTCATTATCAGCCAAAAATCTGTTCAACTATAGTACTTCTACAACAACGAAGAAAGTGATCATTGTGGCTAGCATGATCTTTCCGCTGAAAGCATAGCTTGTGTTGGCCTCCAAAAGAGACAGAAAGAGCTAGAGTGATGGTTCTAGAGAGAGAGTGAGAGAGAAAGTGTGTGTGTCAGTGAGTCGGTGAGTGTTTGATGAAAGTGTATGAGTGGAACTCAATTTTAAAGAAAGTGAGTTCCACCCTCCATAGAGCTCTAGTTTTTACCACTCAAGTTCCAATGGCATTTTATATATATATTTTTTAATTCCAGGCTAGGTGTCAATTTTTTTTTGAACTCGATTTTCATAAACTTGAGTTCCATGTAGAAATTGACCTTTTTGAACTCAAGTTTCAAAACAATAGTAGATTACTAATTATTTCTTAAACAATGGTAAAATGCAAATTATTTTGGCCAAAGCTGGTATTTGGCCATTTTTGCCAAGTTTTACCACATAGAACTTACAAACTAATATGACAATAAAATATAATTGGTAGGTTTCAACTACCTTTTTTTTTAGAGAGTTTCAATTACCTAATAAATGAAAGTATAAATTTTTTCTTTTAATGTTTTGTGACAAATCAATTTGTAACTATGTAATAAAATTGTTGTATCTCTAGCATCACTATTTTTTAAATCATAAGTAGATAATAAAAAATTTAATTAAAAAAAAAAAAAAAAACTTTGGTGAATAATTCCTATTTAACGAGAAAGGCGAAAGAAAGAAACAAATACAAAAGAGATTTGGGCCATTCATATCTCAAACTGAACCAGCAAGGATCAATCTGGGAGGTCCGAGACGTTTAAAAGCATGTGATTTGTATATGTAGTTTTGTTTTGTTTTTTTTAATAATTTTATGTGTAGGTTTTGTCAGAGTAGGTTTCTGGTCAAGTGGATAAATGATTATTTTCCTTTTATAAATACAGTAGGATTTTATCTTATAATATTCACTTTATAAAAAATAATTTTTATTATTATGCTAAAATACCAATTAGATCTTTAAAAAAAAATATCTATTAGTTTATTTTTTATAAACATAGTTTAAATTTCAAATCTCTAATTATTAGACCACTAAAATTTTACTAATTGATTTGACTAAAAGCCACCGTTACCCAACTCATTTCAAACCACTGGTGAAAAAGGGAGATGTATCCGCTTTTGAATGACTATTGAGCACACTCAGCACAGTCACAGCGGCACGTGATATAATGCTGCAAAAGGGATGCAACCATCAGCATTATGCTTTGTTTGTTGTTGTTTTTATTTGTTACAGTGAGATAAAAGAAAGAGAAATAACTGTACGTTTTTTTTTTCTAATTTTTTTTAATAATTATATTATTTTTCAATTAAATAAAATACTAATTAATTTTTAATTTAGACGAAATTTGAATTTAAAACTACTAACTAGAACTATATATAAATATATATATATATATATTTTTTTTAATACCGTAGAAAAATGATTGTACTTACCGCGTGGTAGTACTTCCAAGAACATTGTCGTTACTTGTAATACTTCAAGAGCAATGGTACTGTGCAACAATAATTCAAAGGGTTCAATAACAACAGTTAATGATAAGGAATTAGTGGGAGATAAATAAATTGGTAGTGATGCTTTGGAAGATGTAAAACTAAAATCTAACTGGAATTCTTTTCTTATTTCCTTCATGGCGAACACAACCACCTCTCTCCCTCTATTTGAGAAAATCCCTCGTAAAAATACTATACAGAGAGGGTTTGATATCATTATCTTCTTTCTTCTTTTTTTACTCCTTGTTTATCGTCTCTACTTCCTCAACCATTATGGTTTCACTTGGATCCTAGCCTTCCTATGCGAGTCATGGTTCACTTTCACTTGGGTTCTTGTCATCAGCACCAAATGGACTCTTGTGGACTACAACACCTATCCAGACCGCCTCTTGCAAAGGTATAAAATATCCTCTTGTCTACAATTCTCTAATCTTCAATCATGCTATGATTTTAATGATTACACTATCATTTTGCATTGCTTTTCCTTCATCGTAGTGAAATCTCTGATGTGTCATTTTTGCTATGAATTTTACCTGGTTTGAAGCATATATGAATGATTTTTTTTTATGTTGCTCCTAACTTTTAATTTGTGATTTTTTCATATAAGGGTACCCGAAGTTGAACTTCCCTCAGTGGACATGTTTGTCACAACCGCAGACCCAGTGCTGGAACCCCCTATCATCACCGTGAACACTGTGCTCTCTTTGTTGGCAGTTGATTACCCTTCTCACAAGCTAGCTTGCTATGTATCTGATGATGGCTGTTCTCCTCTCACCTATTACTCTCTTGTCGAGGCCTCAAAGTTTGCCAAGCTTTGGGTTCCATTTTGTAACAAGTACAATGTTCAAGTGAGAGCTCCTTTTAGATACTTTTCAGGTGATGATTCCTCAACGGCCAGTGGCAGTGATACTTCAAGTAACTTTCAACAAGAGTGGAAACGGATGAAGGTAATTTGAAGGTGTAGTTAGACTTGGATCTGAATATTATTATCTTAAATCTAAAAAGTTAGAATATCTTAGAGAGCATATGTTGTCAATGGTATCTTAATACAATAAATCTAAGGACAACATTTTCTACAATTATTTACAATTATTGAGGTGAGATGTGGAGGGAATTAGTTTTGTCTCTAATACAAGGGACAACAGATACAGAATGCCTTATCTTCTTGTTTGTTGACTTGTTTGTCTTTCATGTTTTGTAGGATGAGTATGAACAGCTTAGTGCAAAAATCGAGGATGCCGTCCAAAACCAAAACATCGTGCCATGTGATTTAACAGTTTTCTCCGAAATAGACAGAAAAAATCATCCAACCATACTCAAGGTACTCTTTTATGGGTTCGGCTTCTGTATGGTGTCTGGCAGCCGGTGGTTACTGGACTCATCAGAATACAAACATGTGTGCGTAATTCAACATGTTCAGTGGCACTGGTCACTGGACAAAAGCTAGATCCCTCTTTTATAGTGTCGGCAGTTAGGCTCTTGCCTAGTGCATGCATGCATACAGCATTAGGAGAAATTATATCATTCCACTAAGAGATTTTTACTTATTTTAAAATGCCAAGTTAGAAAAAAAAATTTAAATAAAAATTAACAACTGACTTAGTAATTTTAAATAGGTATGAGTCTTTTATTAGAATGATATACAAGTGACGTGGTTCACCATGAGGACGGTATAATTTCTCCAGCATTAAGCAGTATTCCAGATTAATATGCTATCATTTTAGGAAATGCGTCATCTTTAGTGTAAAAAATGGAAAATGCTAGAAATACAAATGTTTTTACAAATTATTGATGTAGTGAGTAGTTATTAATAAATGAAAAAAATAATATTAGTAATGAGTTCATATGAGAACCAGTAAGAATTAGTCATAACAACAATTTGTAAAAATGTTGTAAAATAATTTATGGTTGTAATATTACTTGTAAAATAATATGAAAAATGTTAAAACCACAAACTATTTTACAATTTTTTTTACAGAGTGCTGATGTAGTGTGTGATTATTCTTTTTTTTTTTTTTATAGATCTAGAGTGGTTATTTTTAGTTAGTGTTACATAATTTTTTTTATTTTTTTTTATTGATATTTAGATATAAAACACCACTTAAATTTATCATCTTAGGCAACTCTATTGAGCCAACCCTAAGATTTATACACACACTATAGGATTGTAGTTTGTAGACTTTAGAAGTGTAGTTTGCAATTTATCCTAAAAGTTTTAATGACTTTAGCATTTTCCAAAATTTAATGAAAATAACCGGTTTAAAAAAAAAAGAAAAAAGAAGTTAGTCTACTATTTTTCTCACCTCCAAAAGGGTCGATGAAATATTAGACTAATAAAAACTCAACTCAATTGAAAACCATAATCACGTTGGGGAAAAAATTGTTGGCTTTAAATTTCGTAAATCAATATTATATATGGAAGATTTTCAATATTAGTTACCTAATCTTTTATATGGCCACACACTAGACAATTTCTGTTTCTTTCTTAACATCATCAAAAGTTATAATAATGCATCATCTTATCTGATTAAGGTAAAGTAAACATCTTTTCTTAAAAAATAATAAATTTTTATTTCTTTTTATTAAACCTTTGAATCAATATATTTGATTCCCTATATAAAATTAAATTTAGTTTGCATAGTATTAATTCATCAAATTAAACTTTGTTTAGTTAGTGTTACACAAATTTATTTTATTGATAGTTAAATATAAAACACCACTTAAATTTATCATCTTAGGCCCTAACTTTATCGAGCCAGCCCTAAGATGTATATACACACTATGTATATGTATATATACCCTTAAACAAAAATTCATGGTTAACACTGAATGAAAGTGCACAAATTCAAAGTGAATTCAAATTTACGTTAAGAATCACTAGTAAAATGGTAATGAAGCCTTCTAAAAGGCTTATTTTGGTTTTGTTATTGTAGGTTATATGGGAGAACAAGGAAGGTCTTTTAGATGGGTTGCCAGGTTTGGTCTATCTATCTAGAGAGAAGAGGGCAAATCATTCACATCATTATAAAGCGGGTGCTATGAATGTTTTAGTAAGATGTTTCTTACGCCAAAGAAATTTCAAAAACTCTTATATGATTTTTATAAAACCTAATAGCTTTGATATTTATTTAACTTCCATTTTATTGTTTTTATATTGTGAGTAGACCAGAGTCTCTGGGTTGATGACAAATGCCCCCTACATGCTGAATGTAGACTGCGATATGTATGCCAATAATCCAAAGATTGTTCTTCATGCAATGTGCCTCCTACTTGGCTCGAATAGTGAAAAAGAAATAGCATTTGTTCAGTTCTCACCGGCTTTCTATGATGGATTAAAGGATGATCCTTATGGCAATCAATTTGTGGTTATGCTTGAAGTGAGTCAAATTTTCAAATCTTCACAAACAAGAGTCTTTTTCCTTCTCTCTCCTAACTACAAACAATGTAATTTGTACCATATATAGAATATAGATTATAGCGTGCTATATATGCACTAACGAAAAGTACTCACTAATTGGTTTGGTTTGGTATTGCTAGTATATGGCACGCGGATTTTCTGGACTGCAAGGATTCATCTATGGGGGAACAGGATGTTTTCATAGAAGAAAAGTTATATATGGCTTACAGCTAGATAATATAGATTCAGTAAATGGTAAGAAAATAAATTTAAATTTTCATTTACCATTCCTCTACAAACAAAATAAATAGAAAATTTATTTTTAATAGTTTTATGTGAATTAATTTTATTGGTAACACTAGAAATGATAAGCATAAGGTTAGTTATGTAATTTTCTATTCTTTTTTTTTTTTTTTTAAATTTTTTATAGCATCATCAACTGTATATATATATTTTAATACATTGGGTTTGGCAGAGGAAATACTAAAAAGAGTTGGGAGTTCAAAGGAGTTGATGAAATCAGTTGCTCATGCTTTGAAGGGAAAGACAAATTCACCAGATCATCTTTCAAACTCAATTGACACAGCATACCAAGTTGCCGGTTGTGGGTATGAGCATGGTACTAGCTGGGGTAGACAGGTTAGAGAATAAAATTAATGGTACTAACTACTAACTATGCGTTTACCAAAAAAAAAAAAAAAATACTAACTATGCATTATATATTTACATTTTTATTTTATTTTATTTTTATATAAGACATAATATTGAAACCATTGATATTCATATTTAAATTTCCCTCATTTTTAAATTCTAGTTATCACTATTAGAAACACCTGGAATTGGTAGTCCTCATTATATTAATGGATATTTAAAAAAAAAAAAATTCTCTTTCTATTTTATGGTGGAATTAATTTAGTAAAAAATCTTGTAGTTTAGTGCCATTGCCTATTAGCATTTTATATAAACAGATTTAGAGTCGAATCCTCCACTCTCATTGTTGTAAACATTCAATTTTTTATTTTTTTGAAATCTAGTTTGACGTGATATTATTCATACTTTTGTTAGCTTTTTCTTTTGGTTGGGCCACTCTCATCATTATTATAATTTTTTCTAGCTGGGTTGGTTATATGGATCCACAGCAGAGGATATTCTCACTGGGCTAAGGATTCATAGTAAAGGTTGGAAGTCCGCTTTTCTAAGGCCCAACCCACAGGCCTTTTTAGGGTGTGCACCTTCTGGTGGGCCTGCCGCAATGACCCAACAGAAGAGGTGGGCTACCGGTCTGCTTGAAGTTCTCTTAAGCAAAGACTGTCCCATATTGGCCACCCTTTTTGCAAAGCTCCATTGGAGGCAGTGCTTGGCCTATCTATGGGTCCTCACGTGGGGCCTACGCTCTATCCCAGAGTTATGCTATGCTTTTCTTCCCGCGTATTGTATCATCACAAACTCCCATTTCTTGCCCAAGGTACCTTCCCATGCATTTTATTCTTTTTATGTACATTTAAGTAGTTTAAATCTTTTTTTTTTTTGGCTAAACAAGTAGTTTAATATCTTATATCATGCATAATGATCATGTTCATCATATAGTAATAGAATACATGGGGAATAAGTCCAAATTTGACAAATCATATTGATGCTGTGACAATGAAAATATAAATCACTCATTTTTCATGTCATTAATAGAGGTCAATCAACTTGATACAGCTGTTTACATTATTGGAAGCTAAAACTGTGTTCATGCAGGTCCAAGAGCAAGCCTTTTATATAGCAATAGTTGTTTTTGTCATCTACCACCTTTACACTCTATCCGAGTACCTAAGAGCTGGCCTCTCAGTCCGAGCTTGGTGGAACAACCAGAGAATGGCAAGAATAACCACAATGACTGCATGGTTGTTTGGATTTCTAAGTGTCATTCTCAAACTTTTAAGAATATCCGAGACAGTCTTTGAAGTTACAAAGAAAGACAAATCCACTTCTAGTAATGGCGCTCATGATGTAGATGCCGGTAGGTTCACCTTTGACGAGTCCCCAATTTTTGTGCCAGGCACAACCATTTTAATGGTGCACTTGACTGCGCTCGTTGTGAGCTTGTTAAATCTGCAACCGCCAGCTCATGATGGGCTTGGTTCAGGGCTAGGCGAGGTCTTGTGTAGTGTGTGGTTGGTGCTATGCTTCTGGCCATTTTTGAAAGGACTATTTGGAAAAGGAAAGCATGGAATTCCCTTATCCACTATATGCAAGTCAGCTGCATTAGTGTTATTATTTCTACACTTGTGTAGAATGACTATAATGGGTTGAGACTTTGGTCATGAAATTATTTTGTTTTCTCACAGTGGGTTGAGACTTTGTCCTTGAAATTATAAACTCAAAATGGATTGAAACTTTAATTTAGAAAATCAAAAGCTGTACTGAGTTGTTAGTCATTGAAGTAGGTGATTTAGGGTATGTTCCTCCTTGATGAGGAAGGTATTTTTAAGGGTCAGTATAGATTTGTTCAATCCACTAAGCTGGAATAGGGATTAAGTTTTTATCCTTGGTTCATAGCTAGGTTCTGAATGGCCCTCCAAAGAATCGTGGTAAGAATTTTCTCTTATACGTTCGTATCATAAAGCTCGATGTCCCATTTGATTTGTTTGTTGTTCATATGTACTCAAATCTAACAACTTGAGGTTAACTACCCGAAAATTTCTTCACCATTTTACTTTGACGGGATCTGAATGTATATTATGTGCTATCACGCATCATATGCCATCAATTAACTTTGCTACTACTTTCATGTACTTACATGGATCCTGTAACACCAATGCCCTCAAAGTTACCTCGCAAAAGTAAGAGCATTGAGTATTATGTAGGAACTTTGATGCAATTTGAAGTAGCTATTTCAAATTTGAATTTGGTTGCTCTATTTTGATTCCCTCCTCTAAACCTTGAGTTCTGTAGGAGTATTTTTTCTTGTTAGTGCAAGTTTCTATTGGAAATAATGCAAAAAAAAAAAGTTTTGTGATTTTGTAAACAACAACAAACATAACAAATTTTTTTTAATGTGTTAATATAGATAAATAAAAATTAAAAATACTCACAGAATGGATAAAAACAGAATGATGTGTGAATAAATAAAAACAATTAAATATACTCATAAATTGGATGAAATAGAATAATTAATGCAAACCTAACATGGGATTGTGTTTGCGCAATTTCCTTAAGAAATAGTTCGTCCTTAAGATGTTGAAAATTATATTTTAGGAGAAGACATAATGCATAATAAAAAAAATAAAAAAATAAAAAAAAAACTTTTGTGACTTTGTAAACATAAACAACAAATATTAAAATTAAATAATATTTAATTTGTTAATATATTAAAAAAATTAATAATCTAGCTCACATAATTGATGAAAATAGAATGATGTGTAAATAAATAAGAGCAATTAAGTATACTCATAGACATAGACGGATGAAAACATAATAATTAATTGATGCAAATCTAATCAAAGATATATAGTGTTTGTCATTATTTCCTTAAGACATATTTCGTCTATAATAAATTGTGTTTTGAGTCTCTTGTATGGGTGCTTGTTTTCTAATATACAATGGTCACAACACACATAAGAAGCACAATAATCTCCATGCACATTTGGGTGACTATATATATGTACAAAAATGAGAATGCACGAATAACTGAAATGAATTAGTGACACTATTTATACACGCACTTGGGACAAAATGGGTTTTTGTCCTTTTTGGGCAAATTAATTAGTCTTTTGCCCTTCTTCCCAAACTAAATAGGAAAATGCCCCTCTTTTAAAAATAGAGTTTCTCAAAATCGAGTAAAAAAAAAAATAATTTTGGAGCCCTATAGTGATGATTTTAAGGACCTATAGTGAGGTTTTAAGAATCTATAGTGACGTTTTATAACTTGATATCAAGGAAATCGAGTTATAGGCAATTTTATTGCCTATAACTCGATTTCATAGATATCAAGTTACAAAACGCTACTATAGGTCCTTATAAACGTCACTATAGGTTTTTGAAAACGTCACTATAGGGTTTAAATCGATTTTGAAAAACTCGATTTTCAAAAGAGGGGCATTTCCCTATTTAGTTTGGAAAGAAGAGCAAAAGGTTAATTAATTTGTCCAAAAAGGGCAGAAGCCCATTTTGTCCCACGCACTTGTACTAGTTTTAGAAGATTGAAAGTTACTTGTTTAGATTCCAAAACCCTACAATAGTTTCCTATCAATTTTAAATAATTAATAATAAATTGGATTGTTATTTTTTTCAATATTTAAATACATGGTAATATTGGTTATGAGCATTGTAAGATTGAATTTAATCAATCATCTTGTTGGCTTTATTCCGTGCCAAATTTGCTTGTATCTCAGCAATTAGTAACCCTGTATTTAGGTGGGATTGTGTAAGGTTGAATTTAATCAACCATGTGTTGGCTTTATTCCATGACAAATTTGCTTGTAATATAGCACTTAGAAACCTTGTATTTAGGTGGGAATCATGTAAGGGTAGTGTGTGAGAGAGTGTGAAGAAATGCTCAAGACAGTGTAGTGAAGTAGAGACTCGCGGCTAGGACTCGCGAGTGGCTCGCGGCTTGCAAGCCGCCAAAAGTTGCTCACGTGCAGAGCATGCAGGGGAGCTGAACAGTCACGTCACCTGGAGCACTACACGACAAAAATCCAGACTGGCCATTAAGTTAGCTCGCGACTTGAACTCGCGACTCAGTCAAGTCACGAGGTTAAGTCGCCAGCCAACCCTGTTTTTGGAAAAACTGACTCTTCGCATTCCATTCTCACACCAGTATAAATACCCCTCATTCCCACAAAATATGTGTGGCTATTCAGAAAGAAAAACCCTAAGAGAGATTTCTTCAAAACACCCACCCAATTAGAGAGAGCTACTCATTCTTAGAGAGAAATCTTTGTATTCTCTTCTCATTCCCTCTCTCATTGTCATACCTATTGAGAGGAGATTTCTATCCAAACACTACCCACACCCATTTAGAGTGTTGAGTGTTTTTGGAGTTTTGGGAAGCATTGGAAGATGCCAAGGATGGCGGATGCTATGGTCTAGTAGCGGAATCCGGTAAGCTAGAAAAGAAAAAGGTTCGGCGCAACCTCGTTGGAGCAAGAAGCTTGGAGGGTTTAGGTACATCGGGTAGATTAGGCTTGGAGGGTCTATTGCTGTTCATGTATCCCAACTACATTTTCTAGTGGATTATTGACCGCTTGGAGGGCAGCGGAGAGGTTTTACGCCGAGGGCTTCGGTTTCCTCTTCGATAACACATCGTGTGTTGTTCTTGTGTTTGCATCTCTCTTCCCTTTATCTTTGCCTTTTATTTTCTGCTATGGATGTGATTTATAATTGGCTTAGATTGATTTCCAATTCTGTTTATAGCTTATGTTCATTTTCCGCACACTAGTTGTTTGACATAAAGCTTGAATTGGTTATTTTGTATTTGGGGGTCTAAACGTTCAAGGGTGTTTTATACACATATTTGAACTTTCAATTGGTATCAGAGCAAGGTTCACTTGTTGTGGTTTAAATACCTAAGTGTGATCCTTGACCCCTTGTGTTTATTTGCCATGGATTGTGCTTTGTATGCCTCTTTGCATGATTTGGTTGGTGATGAATGTAACATGCCACATGTTTGTGAAAATGCCTCTATAAGTGTTAATCCTCATAAGTGTGATGACATGTTATTTGAATCCATGGGTGTTGTTGACAAACTCTTGAAGAAAAATGCTAAGAAGTTTCAAAAGAATTTGAGCAAGTTATTTTGTGAAAAGGATGATTTGATTGCTAAGCTCAATGAATCCAACAAATTGGTTGAGAAATATAAAAAACTTGCTGAAATTTCTCTTGAAAAGCTGAAAGAGTTTGAATGTTTGAATATGGACTTGGATGCTAAACTTGTTTTGTCTAATAAACTTGTTGATGATCTTAAATGTGAAAATGAATCTCTTAAGATGCATGCCAAGTGTTTGATTGCTGAACCCATTGATAAAATGGATGATAATATTTGTTGCAATCATGTTGTGGTACCCGACTTTGTGCCTAGTGTGTGTTCTATCTTAAAGGACAAATCGGTGTACATTCCTCCACATAAAAGAAATCAAAAGGTGGAGAGAAAACCTGTTAAGTCAAAACCTTCGTTTAGGTCTCAACCTAAGGCTTTGGATGGATCTAAGTTTGTTCCAACTTGCCACCATTGTGGTGTGATTGGTCATATAAGACCTTAATGTCATAAGTTGAAGAGAGAACAAAACCATGTTGCTAGATTCATTCCCAAAAAGCCTAGTGGACCTAAATACATTGTTTGTCACCATTGTGGTGCCTTTGGTCATCTAAGACCTCATTGCTCTAAGTTTCAAGCTCTTAAGAGAATCAAAAGAAAATAGAAACTTGAGCTTTTTGGAAGTTGTGCTAAAAAGAGTAAACTGGATTTGAGTGAAAATAGCATGTTGTTAAAGAAAATGTTTAATGCTCTTAACTCCTTGACTATGTGCATCTCCGATTCTCATTCTTCCAACCCTCGTCTCGCTTCTCTTGAGACACTCATTCCAAACAATCGTTCCATTTGGATGAGGAAGGGTTCCTATGGTTGAGCTTTTGCTCTTTTGGTCCTTGATCTAATTCTCTCGATCTTTGTAGGACTCTTCATGCATTAAATGTCATATCTTCATGCATTTTGTGCATCTTGCATTTATTTGTATGCATTGTTTCATTTTTTATCTTACTTTTATGTTTCTTTTTTTGTGTGAGTAAAAATCCAAAACCACATAAAAAGTGAAAAATTCAAAAAGTTTGATCGTATATGTTTGAGCACATATCACATGTGAGTTTGGCCTTGTACCTTTGTACAAATGGCTTTGTACATTTACGAGCTTAGCTTGTTATTTTTGCACTTATATCTTTGTGGGAAAAATCTTGACATCTTTGTGTGATTGTTGTAAATCGATCTTCAAGTTTGTCATGAATGATTTGTCAATAGTCATGTTGGTTTTGATACATGCGTAGACTTGTGCTTATATCTCTTCCTACTCTTTTATTTTTATTGCTTAAAGAGCTCAATAAATGTAAATCTCAAAATGAAAAGAGATAATGAGCTGCAAAAGCCGTCGCACATACTAGTATTCGACTAGGAAAAAGGGAAAGCGACTTATATGAAAATGTATGATGCCCAAAAAGCCAAAGGCTTGTTCATCAAATTGAAATATTAAAAATTTCAGGCATCAATCTCAAAAATGAGATGTATTGCTCAAAATGAGTTGTATTGATTCAAAATGATCAAATGATATGAATTGTAAGAAGCCAAATGAAAAGCTTCAATCTTATGTAATTATTTTCTTGTGGGAGGTCATATATGTTCACTTCTATGATTGAGATAGACCACTTGACTTAGTACTAGTTGTGTATGACTTGATTGAATTGATCATTGAAGTTTCACTCTAGACTAAGGACTATTCCACATTTGATACACACACATAACACACTTGCCTTATGTTCAATGAATGTCTTATTCATTTGTTAGATTGTACTTGTCTAAATGTGATGTGTGTGTGCTCAATCTTATATGGATTAATCCAAAAATATTTTTGATCATTTTATATGTTTTTGGAAGTGATTTTTATCACTTTTTGTGTTTTTGTTTAGTGCTTACTTTGTTTTTCAATGTTTAAACATGTTCTGGTTTGAAAAACAAGTGTCAGAATTTTTGGCCACTCATTTTGGCTACTTGCGTGAGCTGCCAGTTTTGGCTACTCGGTTTGGCGGCTTGCAAGCCGTGAGTTTAAGCCGCGAGTTCATACAGAGAGGTTTCGCGGCTCACTCGCGACTTGGCTCGCGACTCGCCAGTCGCGAGTCGCCCAGAATCAGCTTTTTAAAGAGTTTTTTCGTGGGAAACTTGTTTTAAACCTCTCCCATCCTCTCTAAAACCCCTCTTTCAATATTTTTACATCAAAACCCAACCAATTTGAATAGTTTTTCAATCCATTAACATCTATAAGGTAATTATAAACTCTTTTCATTGATTTTTGATCCTTGGATTATGTTTTGGTGAGTTTTGTGCTCTTGGTTGGGACTTTTATCATTGGGGTTGGGAAAACTTAATTTTTGTCAAATTTCTTTATGGGATTGGTTTCTTTTGTTGATATGCATTGGATGTTGGCCCCTTGTGGCAGAAAGAACATGTATTAAGGGTGGATTTCATGATATTCATGCATTGTTTCACATTATTGTTCATAGTGTGCATGCTAGGTGTTTGATAAAATGCCTCTTAGACATTTTCTCACTTGTTTGGACTCCGATGAGTACCAAACTTTGGGGTTTCTCATGTTTCCTCATTAGGAACATGTTTGGTTCATTAGTTGTGTATTTTGCACACTTTGCCCCACATGTGCATTTTTCATGCATTGGTCATGCATTGCACTTAGCCACCTCTTGCACACACCTTTGCTACCCTTGTCATGCATTGGTTTATACCTTACTTCTTCATCCTAGCATGTCATGTCTGTCTTATGCTTTGTAGAATTTTACTTTGTCATGGGTTTGAGCTTCATTTTCTCATTCATCTTGCACCTCTCATGCATCATTAGCATTGTTCGTACCTTCATCTCTTACCCTCGTTTCTTCTTGACCCTTTGTCTATTCCTGACAAAAAGGGGGACAGTATACTCTAGAATATATACCGGAGTATTTTGTCATTTTTATATGACTCTTGTGCACATCCTTAGGGGGAGAAATTCTATTTCTCATGCACATTTGTAGGGGGAGAGATATTCCATAGAGGAGATGCATATACCAAGGGGGAGAAGACATTGTGTTAACAATAAAACTTTATTGTGTTTGTTTTCTTGTATTGCATCGTGTTTGTGTTTTGGACATGCATATATCCCTATGCTATTGTGCTTCATTGAATGCATGTTCGAATGATCATTTGCTTTGCTATGTGATCATTGTAGTCATTTCTATATGACTGTTTTGGTGTATGATCAAGTTGCTCACATGTTTCACATCATGTTTACTTGATCGTAATTTGCTTGCTACATTATACTTGTCCTTTTATTACTTACTTTACCTTGAGGGTCTAATGTGTTTTGTGCAAGTGTTTCAGGTTACAAGTATATATGTTCCAAGTGCATCACAGCTTCTCATCACTTTGAAGGGGAGAAACTTTATGCACTTTTAGTTTATATTGTTTAAGTTTTTATTCAATATAATGTGTTTGTACCCATGTGCTTTTGTAAGCTTTTAGGGTTAATGTTTTATGCATAGTTTGTAGGCTTTATGGTATGTACCTTGCTTAATGCAGCCTTTATGCTATGTTGAAATCAGTACTTTAATCTAAATGTTCTGCATTTTGGTTTATGTACTGTCACTCTTGTGCCCTTGTAGGATTGTTCCTAGATGCATATGCCTTGTGTGTTATGCATTGGTTGAGTGTTGAGCATACAAGTGTCTTGCCTTGTGCATGTTAACTTGTATGTCCTTGTGTTCATTCCAAGTGTGAATGAGCATTGTGATCACTACCTTGTGGTGTTCACTTGGTTGATCAAGCCATGGTTTGTTTCTTAACTCCATCTTTGCTTGATCACATATTGCTTGCTTCATATGCATTTCATGCTTTTCTGCATACAATGATCATGGTGTATTGTTGTGTTTCAGGAGATTCATGTTCATATGATTCAAGAGCTGCACAGTTTCTAGATTTAGGTGTGAGTGAGTTTTGCCATTGTTCCCAAACTCACGTTTAAGTCTAGAGTCTGTTTTAGGGTGTTTTGTCATGGAATAGCCAAAGGGGGAGATTGTAAGGTTGAATTTAATCAACCATGTGTTGGCTTTATTCCATGACAAATTTGCTTGTAATATAGCACTTAGAAACCTTGTATTTAGATGGGAATCATGTAAGGGTAGTGTGTGAGAGAGTGTGAAAAAATGCTCAAGACAGAGGCTCGCGGCTAGGACTCGCGGGTGGCTCGCGGCTTGCAAGCCACCAAAAGTTGCTCACGTGCAGAGCATGCAGGGGAGCTGAACAGTCACGCCACCTGGAGCACTACACGACAAAAATCCAGACTGGCCATTAAGTTAGCTCGCGACTTGAACTCGCGACTCAGTCAAGTCGCGAGGTCAAGTCGCCAGCCAGCCCTGTTTTTGGAAAAACTGACTCTTCGCATTCCATTCTCACACCAGTATAAATACCCCTCATTCCCACAAAATATGTGTGGCTATTCAGAAAGAAAAACCCTAAGAGAGGTTTCTTCAAAACACCTACCCAATTAGAGAGAGCTACTCATTCTTAGAGAGAAATCTTTGTAGTCTCTTCTCATTCCTTCTCTCATTGTCATACCTATTGAGAGGAGATTTCTATCCAAACACTACCCACACCCATTTAGAGTGTTGAGTGTTTTTGGAGTTTTGGGAAGCATTGGAAGATGCCAAGGATGGCGGATGCTATGGTCTAGTAGCAGAATCCGGTAAGCTAGAAAAGAAAAAGGTTCGGCGCAACCTCGTTGGAGCAAGAAGCTTGGAGGGCTTAGGTACATCGGGTAGATTAGGCTTGGAGGGTCTATTGCTGTTCATGTATCCCAACTACATTTTCTAGTGGATTATTGACCGCTTGGAGGGCGGCGGAGAGGTTTTACGCCGAGGGCTTCGGTTTTCTCTTCGATAACACATCGTGTGTTGTTCTTGTGTTTGCATCTCTCTTCCCTTTATCTTTGCCTTTTATTTTCTGTTATGGATGTGATTTATAATTGGCTTAGATTGATTTCCAATTCTGTTTATAGCTTATGTTCATTTTCCGCACACTAGTTGTTTGACATAAAGCTTGAATTGGTTATTTTGTATTTGGGGGTCTAAACGTTCAAGGGTGTTTTATACACATATTTGAATTTTCAGATTGTTGTAAGGGTAGTGAGTGAGATAGAGTGTTGAAATGCTCAAAGTGTGTAAGAAAACAGAGACTCGTGACTGGATCTCGAGGGCGACTCGCGACTGCAAGCCGCCAGAAGATGCACACGTGCCAGACATGCCAGAAGTTGAAGTGTCATGCTAGCTGGAGCACTACAGGACAAAATAGGACAATTGGCCGTTCTGTTATCTCACGGCTGGATCTCGCGACTCAGTCAAGCCGCAAGCTAGCCTTGTTTTAAAAAACCTGACTCTTCACATTCCATTCTCATCCCAGTATAAATACCCCTTATACCCACAAAAGAAAGAGAGCTTCCAGAGAGAATTTTGAGAGAGAAACCCTAGTGTTATACAAGATTGATTCATCCACAATCTTCATATAAGAGACTCTTCAAATTCCTTAACTCTCTTCCTCTCCATTGTTAACCCTTGAGAGGTCTTTTTACCAAAAATTTTTCTCACCATATCCATTACTGTGAGAGGGCTGTTTGGTGTTCTGGGAAGCAGTTAGGAAGGAACCAATCTACATTGGTTGATGCTATGGTCAAGTAGCGGAATTCGGGAAGTTAGAAAAGAAATAGGTTCGGCACAACCTCGTTGGAGCAAGAAGCTTGGGGGGCTTAGGTACACTGCGTAGATTAGGCTTGGAAGGTCTATTACTGTTCATGTATCCCAACTACATTTTTTAGTGGATTACTTACCGCTTGGAGGGCAGTGGAGAGATTTTACGCCGAGGGTTTCGGTTTCCTCTTTGATAACACATCGTGTGTTGTCCTTATATTTGCATCTTCCTTCCCTTAATCTTTACCTTTTATTTTCTACTGTGGATGTGATTTTAATTGGCTTAGATTGTTTACCAATTCTATTCATAGCTTTTGTTCATTTTCCGCACACTAGTTGTTTGTCATAAAACTTGAATTGGTTATTCCGTAATTGGGGGTCTAAACGTTCAAAGGTGTTTTATACACTATTTAAACTTTCAAGCATAAAGCATCAAAAATCAATTGTAAGAGGCAAAGAAAAGTAAGCATACGATGTTGATAGTGGGTTGGACAAAAGAATCAGAGAGGTGGAAGGGTGATTCGACTATATATATTGTTGTGTAGATAGAACCCTAAGACTCAAATCAATAACAGTAAATAAGCGAAAATTAAATAATAAGCACATACAAAGAACACAAGAATTTACGTGGTTTGGCAAACTGCCTACCTCCACGGTAACGATGGAGAAATTTCACTATAAAATAGGGAGATATAATAGTACACAAGAACACACTCAAGAAACCCAAATCCCAATACACCCTAACTTTCTCTCACCCACAAGACAAGAAAACTCTATTCTTCTTCTTATGCGGCTGCTGCTAGGTTTTTAGGAATTGTCTCATTCTCTCTTTCCATACAACCCAAACCTAATATATATATATATATATATATATATGTCATAGGTCGGCCATACTAGAATGTATATTCCTAGTTGTATTCGGTTTAGAAGACCGAATTGGGCTTGGGTAATTCAAGCCACACGAGGCCCAACATCAACATATATATATATATATATATATATATATATATATAAAAGAACACCAATATGCAAGTAGATAAATATGATTCTTATAATGAAGCACAAGTTCTCTAATTTTATACCATTCAAATTTGATATTATTCTAATTACTATCTTAAATTAAATTAATTTCTATCACTAAAATAAAAATAAAATTTTCAATATTTATGGTTTATACCTTTCATTTCAGTTTTAATTCCTATGTTAGCCATAAATGATAGATACTAGGCATTGTGTGTATATCGACCTGTGTAGGAAGGCTCATACAGCTATAGCAGGATTTGAGTAGGGGTAAATGAATAACAATAATGTTGCTTTAATTACAACAGAATATATTAGTTTTTTGTGGAATTTTTTTTTAATAAAATGGTGTTTCTAAGAGTTCTAAATAATTTTTGCCTCTTAGAAAAAAAAAAAAAAATGCTCTGTGAATACAAGGAAGCTATAATATTTTATATTAGTCCCAATATATCGGCTTGAATGCATCAAATTAGATAACGCATTCAAAACCAAATGAACAGAGTCGTATCAAAGAGGCAAAAAAAAAAAAAACAGAATCGTATCAAACAAAATAAACAGTGATTATATAAATATCTAGGCGTAATGCGCTTGCCTTCTACATGGGTTCTGCATGTCGGTGAGAGTATGTCAGGTACGGATGATACTCCTCGATTTCTCTTCCTCCTCTTTTGAACTGTTTTTTTTTTTTTTTTTTTTCGGTTAATATATCTTTTTTTCGGTAAACCAAGATATAATATTAACTAAAAAACAAGTCTATTACAAAACAAGTTAGCATTATCAAAAGCTAACAAACTTTCCACCACAGGCGGTGGGTTACAAAAAACTACAAAATTTGAGCCGGTTTGTGCTCCAAGCTTTGCCAAAGCATCCGCACATTGATTTGCTTCACGGTAGACATGAAGCACACGCTTGTTTGGGATTTGCTTCAAGAGGCTCCTGCAATCAGAGAGTAAAGGTTCCATCATGATATTTTCAGCTTCATTGTTCATAAGTAAAACAATGCTCAACGCGTCTAACTCAATGATAAGGTTGTTCACACCCATCTCCCTAGCTATATTCAATCCATCTCTTAATGCCCACAGTTCAGCCATGAAGCTGTTGGTGTACCCGATGCCTCTAACATATCCCTTCACCCAATTACCTTCATGATCGCGTAACAAGCCTCCTCCACCTGCTTTGCCGGGATTATTTAAGGCTGAACCATCAGAATTCAGCTTCAACCAACCCCACGGAGGCTTTTCCCATCCCACTGGAATGATAGACTTGACTGGCTTGCTCCTAACTTCCAGCCCAATAGCAAAAAATTCAGTGCTATACCTCAAGCATTTTTTCCAACATTGATTATCTACAGTTCCGGTTGTAAAAATGAAATTATTTCTATGCAGCCACAGCTGCCACAGCCCCAAAGGAAAGATAATCCTCCAAGGTATGCCTTTAACATAGGCATTCATAGGGTCTTTGCAATTAGTTTCCAACCATTCTTTAAAGGGGAGGCCAAATGATGTTAATATATCGACTATGTAGTATGTATTCTCTCCTCCATTTGTTCATGTTTCTTTTTATTTTATTTTATTTTTTTAAATGAATTTACTATTAACCAGTTCTAGTTGTCACTTGTGATAGAGCATCCAACAGAGGCTGCTTTTGGTGATAATACGTACCTACCCGCTAGACAAAAAGAAAGACTACACATAGAAACAGCCAAAAGCTTGAATTTTTTTATATTATTCAAAATCTTGACTGCACCAAACCAGACACGTGTCAAACCATACATGATCTATACATTCTTTAATAGATATGAATTTTAATAATTGCTAGTAACTAATTCGTGTGATGCACGAGATTGTTTTAAATCAAATGTTAATATGTTCAGGTTTAAATATTTCTCTAATTTCAATTATTAAAAGCTAAATTGGCTCTAATATAAGATGAAACGTGTAATTATGATGAAACTATCAAAATATTACATATAAAATCATTAAAAGTGAGATAAATACAATATTATGAAGTAATATATTACAATAATCATAATGTGCTATTACATTTGGTTTAATAAGTATTACAAAAGAACCAGTAAATAGAATAAATATACAATTGTGTTTACATTTTCAAGCTTTTATCCAATACTTTTCAACAATCTATTTTCTCCCTTTCTTAGGCTCTTCTCTTTTCTCAACTTCTTCAAGCTACTTAATTTTTCGCCAAATTAGTATCAAGTATAATACCAAATTAAACCAATTCATCAAAGATTTACAATGTATAACCAAACACTCTTAATGTCAATAAATTTCATAATAACTCCACCCCAACTATTGAATGATTAAAAAAGTTCAATATGTCTATAATCTTCATGAAAATAAGTATTCCATTGGTTTTTGTCATGAAATTCAGAAATAAATAACAAAATAGATTATTCACACACAAAAACGTATTATCTTTTTGTGAAACATGTTTAAATTGTACTATATGGTTTTATTCAAACATTAAAAATACAAAAGTCCCAAATCTAGATATTTATGGCATTTGTTTCAAGTTTATGCCAAACCAAAACTAAAGGCATGCCTGAGTGCAATTCACAAAGGCTGTGTGGCTTGGTAGTGTTTAAAAATTTGTGCAGTCTTCCAAACAAACAAAAAAATCCAAAAGGGGAAAAAAAAGAATCAAAATCTGTGTGGTCTTCCAAACTAAAAAAGAACCCTAAATAAATAAATAAGGATGCAGATAATATGTGAAAAGATTGGTATTTAATAATGAAAATTAAAAGGGTGTGAGTTAAAAGGGAAAAAACCTTGGGGGTGCCTACTATATTTGCCACTTATTTTTAAAAAGTCACAAATTTTGGCCAATAACAAATAAAAGTAGAAAACTTCTAAAAAATTCATTCCAGCATTGCACAATGTAGGGATGTGTGATTAAATAACGCATATATATTTGTATGCTTCAATAAGTTGCAAGGGCACCAAACAACAGTGATTTATTAACAACACACTTGGTTGCATTCTAGCAACAGTAGTAGCAGTAGTATTAGCAGTTGTAGCACTGACAAACTATAAGTACAATACACATTCACACACCAGACATTTAAAACATTAAACACAAGGCACTATAGATGACACAACAGCCCACATATTTGGTATGAAAAATGCATCTATATGGAGAAAATGTCATTTGATAATTTACCTCTTTTTAACTTCCAAACTGTGCATTGGAAGATGGAAATTAGGTAATACTGTTGCTTGTGGAGACCTCCACTTTGCGTTCCTACCTTATAGCAACAGAGAAAATGAAATTAGCAAAATTAGCAAAACATAGTTTTTGGCAAGAAGACTTCGCCCCTTTCTCAAGTTTCATGCCAGCACTTGTTAGCATTAGAGTTCAGCAAAGGGACAGCCCTCCATACAAATATAAATCAATCTAAGTAAAAAAGTATCAAACCAAGAGAAATTAATTGCAAAAATATTTGCAATATATCAAATGTACATAAGACTATGCAGCTGAGCAGAAATTGTATTTCATTTGATTCTCAAAACAAAACCTTAACACAGCGGTCATTCTAGCTCCCCAACCCCCCCCCCCCCCAAACCCAGAAAAATAGGCAGTTGAAGGCTCAGTTGTAGCAGGAGTCATAGCAGGAGTCACAGCAGTAGTCATCAGAGAGTCAAATTTCTCAGATTTTCCCAGCACAATTTCAATCTAAATTCAGGGGAATAGAAAGTCAAAAACCAAAAAGAAAGAGATCAGAAATAATCATAATTTTTAAAAGAAAATTCAACAAACTGAACCAAGGTACCCAAATGCACACCACCCTTTCCCCAAAAGAAAAAGAAAAACCAACTTGGCCTTTTGAACACCATGACCCTTGTTCTTGTCTTTCATGCCAACAGTAGATGTCAAAACTTTTGTTCAATTCCGTAAACAAAAATCATCACTATTATCATGTACATGGTATGATTATCAGCATTGGGACAATAGGATTCTTACTCTTCGCAGTAGCCCGTCCATTGTTCTTCAAAAATCTCAGAGATTGTGACAATTGTAGTAATTGCTGTAATGAAATAAAATATGCGAAGAATCTTAGCAAGTATGATAATTCTTAACCCAAAAAAGAACATAGAAAATTGAAATATATAATAAACCCATAGTTGATTATATATAGCACAAGAAAATTAGATTCAATTAAATTTTGTGTTTTCTTTCTTTTCCCTCAATTATTCAACAAATGGAAAAGAAAAAAAAAAAAAAAAAAAAAAAAAAAAAAAAAAAAAAAAAAAAAAAAAAAAAAAAAACAAACAAACAAACACAAACGGACTTACAGTCATTGGAACTTGGGTTGTTGCTCTCCCCCACTCCACCCTCTACCCAAAAGAGAAGTCCAAAAAAATGCTACCAAATTGGGGTCCCTATTTTAGGACTATGTTAAATTTAAAGGTTTCTCTAAAAGAAACCACAATCTGGGTTGGAATTTTTACTTAGAAGACTCTAATTGCGGTTTTAACAACCTTCGGACTTCGTTATGGAGACAAACAACTATGGTAGATTATCAAACCTAGGGTTCGAAAATCTCAAAAAATAAGAAATAGAAGATGAAGAAGAAGAAGAAGAAGAAGAAGAAGAAGAAGAAGGTTTCTCTAAAAGAAACCACAATCTAGGTTGGGATTTTTACTTAGAAGACTCTAATTGCGGTTTTAACAACCTTCGGACTTCGTTATGGAGACAAACAACTATGGTAGATTATCAAACCTAGGGTTCGAAAATCTCAAAAAATAAGAAATAGAAGAAGACGAACCCTAATTTTCTGAAACAAAGTTCTAATTCAACCATCTGATGCAATCTACCTAGTTTTGATGGCTGTAGTTAGCGCTCAAAGGTGGAGATCGGTCCTTGTGAGTAGCACCATGGAAAGATTAGTGATGCTTTCTTTCTATTTCGAACCTAACAGCGTGGGGATGGCTTCTTGGCGAGATTGATTTTTAGTGTTAGCTTTTGGGGAAGGAGAGGGTAGAGAAATAGAGAAGAGAGAGGAACGGTAGGGGTCTGCCGTCTGCGCTTTGGAGAAAAAAGAAGGCTGGTTTTGTATTTATCGGGTTTTGGAAAATATATATATATATATATATATTTTTTTTGGTTTCAGAAAAGTTTTTTTTTTAATATATATATATATATATATTTTTTTTTTTAGAAAAAAAAAAAATTGTGCTGACGTGGAAATTGTGGGAGCGGCTGAGGTTTCGGTTTTATATATATATAGATGATAGTGAATATATTAATACTAACCACTAATCCGTTCAATGCATTAAAAAAAACTTTAGAAACTTTAGAAAATATGAATTAATAATTATAATAATTAATAATATACATTAATTATGATTTAATAAAACTATTATCCTATCATTTTAAAAAAATATGATGTGACAAGATTTATAGAGAATTTAAATTTAATAAAAAATATTTTTGTATGTGAAATTATATATTTTATCATTTAAAGAAAATATAATGTAACAAGGTTTAAATATAAAATAAAATTTAAACATAAAAATTATATTAAAATAATAATATTAAAATTGTGAAGGATCAAAAAGTTATGATACATAATATGTTTCGCTTTTGCTTTCATATAGCTGCATGTGTTCATTTAAATATTGAAAATAAGTTGGGGAGGACCAACATTCCGAGAAATTATAAGATCCACATGGTGGATAAGTGATGTGGTCCACCATTTTACTAAAAGCCTTCCATCTGTTTAAAATTATTAGTTCGAATTTTAAAATTATTAGTTCGAATTTTTTTTTAAACAGAAATTAATTACTGACTTAGCAATTTTAAACAATTGAAAGTTTTTTAGTAGAACTAGTCGCTAACCCGTGCGATGCACGGGCTAGTTAAATAAAAAGATAATTAATCAACCACATGGTAAAAAAAAAAATTAAAAATTAAAAAAACCAATAAGAGACTAATTTGTTCATCAAGTAATCAATCTAAGTAGCATCATAGCTCATGTACAAAACTATTAATCTATTGTCAAATGGTCAAATGACAATGTGGAAAACATTTCATAAATAACTTATTGATAACAGGTATATAGAGAGGGGACTTTCGTAAATCATCAATGGAATTGGAGTCAACATCTCATTGCAAATGGAATGTAGCTCTATATTAAAACTAAGAGTAAAGTTTCAATCATTCTCTTTCTATAAAACATTATCGAAACTATATGTAGTTTACCTTGGTTTCAAATAGAAATTACTTGAAGAAACAACTATATCTATGTCCTCAGCACCATACATTTCCATCACGTATTGCTGTGTCAAGCACGCCAACACGATAAAGAAACAGTTACCAATACATGCTCTCACCAATCATAAAAGTTGGAATGCCAAATTGTGACGATGTAGAAGATACCATTGCCATACCATAAAAAAGATTCTCTCTTTCGTCTTATTCAACTTCAATTCCATTACTCTTTCCACAAAATTGTAAAAAATGAAATGAAAAAGCATGAAGTAAACTTTGACTTCACAGCCACCAAGAATGTTGTCTTTGCTAAAAATTGAGGGATGAGGGTTCACACCCATCACAACTTGGCAACAAAATTCATTCCTCTACTTCAAGTTCATAATTTCTGTAAAAGCCATAAAATGTTAAATACTATCCCAAGTTTCACTATTGCAACTGAAACATTCATGACTGCCTGTTTTATATGCTTACAATTAATCATTAAATAGGAAGATAAATACTTGATAGATCTCATTTACCTACTTTGCCAAGTGCAAACATCTTCCAAATCACTTTTTTTTTTTTTTTTTTTTTTTTGATTTTCTATTATTATTATATGGTAACATCTTCTAAATTACCTATGACATGGGTGTGATGATTTAAAAAAAAAAAAAAAAGAAAAAAAAACATGAATTGGTAAACCTCAATCCTATCTATGTCTATAACCTTGAGATTTTGGAAACCTGACTAAGCCAAGTCTTTTAGTAGCTCATAGCCCAATCCATCAGCCCCTACTACTAACACTTTTGCATATTTTGCAAGATCCTCACTCAAGTCTCAACTACCACTAATTAAGACAAAAACCTTAAAAGTTTTAACATATTTGAATAAGGATTAAACCCAAGAAGATTGAAGCTGAAAATTGATAAGAAAGAGCAGTACCACATGGGGGTACCTTGTTTGCCGATTAAGTCCATGAAATAAAAGAAAAAGATCTGAACCCATAAAAGTTGAACGAAAAATAAAGACCCAGATATTATAAACTAAAGAAAATAAAAATTACTTTAAGAAAGTGAGTGAATTTGAAGGAAAATTTAAAAGAAACATTGCCATCACATAACCAAGTATATGCTTTGAAGAGCATCCCAAAAAATAAAAACCTATACTTGAAAGGCCAGAGACAACCTTCATGGCCTCCTACTTTGATCTCTAATCATATAATCTTTTACAGAGGCTATTTGAGACTTAAAGATTCAATTTGTGGCACTGTGAGATGATAGCCTACCCTAATAAATAAAAATAGAATTGGTAAACCAAATAATACCTTCATAGATTTCATCCCATCCAATGTAGTAATGATGTCCATTTTTCTTTTCAAATCCAAGGCTTTTCTTCTCTAAAGATTTCATTGCATCTTCCATCTCTCCAACTTCTCTTTTATGGTTATTGTCGCTGCTACCTAATGAATTAAAAGAATAATCAAAATATTTAGTCAAAAACCATGTTATATGTACAAAAGATTGCAAGACTTTTATTTTTCTTTTACCTCATCCTCTTCACACAGGTTCAAAATTTTTGGTAACACCAGACTCAACAATATAGTTGAAATTTTGTGGGTCAGTCTTGATGGTAAGCTCAGCAAAGCATCTGTACATTTGAAGTAGAATCAGAACCTTCGAATACCTAAATAATTGTTACCAATAACATCTACTTATGGGGAGCATCATGCATGCTTGACCCCTCAAAAGCCTCTAGGTTGAAGACAAGTGAGTAGTATTTGTCTAGCACCTTCCTCTTTCCCATCCTTCAATTATTAAAACCAAGAAAATTTTCAAAATCCAACACCTAATTGTAATGTGTAAGACACAAATAAATACTAAATCATAAGAAACAATTTGTTAGTAATCCCCATCATTTAATCAAACAAAACACATCCACTCAGCTTATTTTTACCAGTCAGCATCTGATACCAAATACCCCCCCCCCCTTTTATTTTACAGAGGAAAGAGTTTAGTCAACATCCGATACCAAATACCCCCTTTTTTTTTACAGAGAAAAGAGTAATAGTGATACACATTGTGATTTCTTAGAATGAGCCAACAATTATGAGCAATCACATGATAACAAAGTCAATGTTTGGCACATATTTAATCATATAACATACAAACGAATAAAAGAATTGAAAGTCAAAGATTTCAAGTTTTTCATATCTCCTCTTAGATTCATTGTGACTGCTTTGGTTCTCATTAAAATTATAAAATATGCAGATTGAAGTGGCTTTTCATTCTTCTTCTTATAGTCATGCTCCAGTTCCTCCTAACACATAGACACCTAATAATTAAATAAAACATATATAAAAAATATACCAGAGTTCCAAAGATTGGTCATTTGGTTGCATTCAGATAAAAAAATAACAATAATAATGGAAAAGAGAAGAACAAACAATCTGTGCAAGAGTATAAAACTAAAAGAGAAGAAAAAGAATCTATCCAATACCAGAACAATCTCATATACATAATATTCAACTCCATGCTTCATCTGGTTGTGCCCTCTAATACAACAATCTCTTCATCAGTATTAGAGGGCACCAGTCTAACAGTAGTGAAGGGCCTCCCATAGATCTCTCTCTCTCTCCAACTCTCTCTGTACAATTAAAAAAAAAAAAAGGAAATCAAAATTAAATAGCTGAAACCAAAATTGGAACAGAAAATTAACAACAAAAAGCTTGCATTTCTTCTCAGCGTCAAAACAAAGGTCATATACTTGTATTCATAAAAAGCAAGGACTTGATTAATTTTGACCCTTTTTTCAAGTAGAGAAACCCCCTGATAGGATTAAAATCAAAAGCACAAACAGGAAGGAGGAAAACAAAAATCAGATAATAAGTCATAGATTAAAACCCAAATTGCCCAACAAAAACAACGAAATTTCCCATTTTTTAATCAAATGAAAGCAAACCCAGATTATAAATCAGTCAGGACTACCCAAATTTTGATCGCATAAACACAATAAACCTAAAAACCCTAGAATATGAAACTAAGATCAAAAACCAAAAAACAGAAGGCAAATAATAGAAAGATTCAGAGAGAGAGAGAGAGAGAGAGAGAGAGTAGAAACATTGTGGATTTGAAATTTACTCCACTACCTTCTTGTCTAATAACCTAGATATCAAGCTAAATAAAAAAAAAAAAAAAAAACAAAATAGAATAGAACAGAACATGAAACTGAAACTGAAACTTACCGACAACTGTGTGGAACTGGAAGATGGAGGGAGATCGGTCTAATAGTAGTGAAGAGGCCTCCCTCTGGTTTCTCTCTCCAACACTCTTTGCATCGTATCAGATTTTTCTATGTTTCACGGTCACAAAAGCTCTCTATTCTTTATATATAAATATCTCTCTCTCTCTCTCTCTCTCTCTCAGTTGTTTTTTATGTAATATAGAGAAGCAAAGCATCCGGTTTATATTATTATTATTATTTTAATATTGTGCTGACGTGAAAAATTGTAGAAACTTCAAAAGCTTCGGTTTTATATAAATATATAGATGACGGACAAGTGACGGACAAGTGACAAACTCTATAATTTCTCCAACATTCCCGACTAGATATTTGGAATTTGTAATAATTGTGTCAGGAAATTTTTTTCATTAATATATCGACTATGTAGTATGTATTCTCTTGTTCATAAAAAAAAAAAAAAAAAAAAAAAAAAAGGAGTATGTATTCTCTCCTCCATTTGTTCATGTTTCTTTTTTTTTTTTTTTTTTTTTAAATGAATTTACTATTAACCAGTTCTAGTTGTCACTTGTGATAGAGCATCCAGCAGAGGCTGCTTTTGGTGATAATACGTACCTACCCACTAGACAAAAAGAAAGACTCCACATAGAAACAGCCGAAAGCTTGAATTTTTTTTATATTAGGGTGCGTTTGTTTTGGGGGAAAATGATTTCAGGAAATCATTTTCCCCTAAACCCGCATGTTTGGCTGTCACGGAAAATGATATTTTCCAGAAAATGACTTCCGGTTGACCAATATTTTCACCTTTGACCCGGAAATGATTTTCCACCCTTATTTTCACTTCAAATCATTTCCGAAAAGAGAGAGAGAGAGAGAGAGAGAGAGAAGAGAGAGCCCAGATCGCGCCGCTCGTCCGACGATCGCTTCGTGCCGACGAGCGGCGCGATCAACGATCGCGATCGATGAGATCGCGCGGTACGATCGTCGATTGAGTGGCGTGATCGATGATCGCGATTGACGAGCGCGCTTATCTCTCGTCGATCGACGAGCGGCGCGATCGCGATCGTCCGACGAGCACGCTTGTCGATCGACGAGCGGCGCGATCGCGATCGTTGATCGCGCCGCTCGTTAGATGATCGCACCGACCTCGCCTCCGATCGATGTCGCCTTCACCGCGTGATCTCATCTTCTCCTCCGCCGCGCGATCTCAATTTGACCGGATTTGATGAATTTTTTTGCTGGGTTTTGTTTCTTTTGTGAATGAGTGTGGAATTGATTCATTTTCTTTTGCTGCGTTTTGTTTCTTTTGCCGGATTTGATGCATTTTCTGTAAAAATGTTTGAATGAACCAAACACCGAAATTAATTTTCTGTAAAATGAATTTTGTGACAGCCAAACACATGAAAACGTTTTCCTTTCTGGAAAATAGTATTTCCGAAAAATGGAATATTTTCCGGAAATTCTTTTACGCGAACCCTATTTTCCGGAAATTCTTTTACGTGAACCAAACATAGCCTTATTCAAAATCTTGACTACACAAAACCAGACGCGTGTCAAACCATACATGATCTATACATTCTTTAATAGATATGAATTTTTTTTTTTTTTTTTTTGAGAAGTAATAGATATGAATTTTAATAATTATGATAGTGAATATATTAATACTAACCACTAATCAGTTCAATGCATTGAAAAAAAACTTTAGAAAATATTATTTTTATCTTTTAATTAATTTTAAATATGAATTAATAATTATAATAATTAATAATATACATTCATTATGATTTAATAAATTATTATCAGGGACAGAGTTAGAACTTTGAGTTAGGGGATGCGGTTTTACTATTGGTTGTGTGCAGTGATTTTAACCTTTGATTCTGCTACTTTTGTAGGTAAGAACAAAATTATTTTTGTTTAGAATTTTCTAAAGGGCAGGGTTATTTATTTTGGATAAAATTAGTTAATTGAGCTTAATTTTTTTTTTTTAAAGTTTTACTAGTAATTTTTGTTGCTGTGCTTTATTATTATTATTATTATTATTATTATTATTATTATTATTATTATTATTTTTGGGCTTGTATATTTTGTTTTAGATATTAGATCTATAAATTTTTTTTATGGTCACTAAAATGAGGAAAATGCTAGAGTTGCAATTTTTATTTATTTTTTATTTTATTTTATTTTATAAATTACTTATGTAATAAGTAGTTATTGGTAAGTAAAAAAATGATGTGAGTGGTGTGCCCATATGCGAGCCAATAAAAATTTGCTACTAGAAAGGTTTGTAAAAATATTATAAAAAAGTTTGTGAATATAACATTACTCTTAAAAGAATCAATGATATTGTTAAAGAGAAATAAAATGTAATTTTATAGAACAAAATTGCTAAAATTAATACACATATAAATAATAATATATATTTTTTAAAAGTCCAAGGGTAGTTTCGCCCCTCTGACTATTACCCTATCATTTAAATAAAATAAAAAAATGATGTGACAAGATTTATAGAGAATTTAAATTTAATAAAAAATATTTTTATATGTGAAATTATATATTTTATCATTTAAAGAAAATATAATGTAACAAGGTTTAAATATCAAATAAAATTTAAACAAAAAAATTATATTAAAATAATAATATATAAAATTGTGAAGTATCAAAAAGTTACGATACATATAATATGTTTCGCTTTTGCTTTCATACAGCTGCATGTGTTCATTTAAATATTGAAAATAAGCTGGAGAGGACCAACGTGCCCGACTAGATATTTGGAATTTGTAATAATTATGTCGGGAAAATTTTGTAAGTGCCATGACAATTCTTTGTCTTTATGCGAAAGGACAAACTGATTTGAATCACACTGGACTTGCTTATGATAATAAAATATAAAAATCGTAATTAATCGCCTTATTAAAGACCTCTCTGTTATTTCATTCTGATAATTACATTGAGGGAAGGGGAATTTGAGTCTCTTAGCTTGTAGTAATTTAATCACTCCAGAGTATATTAGTACAACAATAAAAGATATGGCTTGTATCTATAGTTAGAGTTAGTCGGGCTTAGGTTTTAATTATTTGGTCAGATACAGCTTATGAGGTCTTAAAACTATTTAAAGAAAATATGATATAGCAAGGTTTATATATAAAATATAATTTAAACACAATTAAAATATTATATTAAAATAATAATATATAAAATTGTGAGGTATTAAAAACTTGTATTACATAATATCATGAGGTCAAGACAATGTTTTGCTTTCAATTATGTTTGGCTTTCATATATATTGTAGATTATAGTTGCATGTGTTCATTTAAATATTGAAAATTAAGCTGAGGAAGACCAACATTTTGGCACTTATAATAATTTCCCGATTAGACATTTGGAATTTGAGATAATGGTGCCAGGAAAAGTTTGTATGTGCCAAGATAGCTCTTTGTCTTTATGTGAAAGACAAATTGATTTGAATCACTCTTCCTTGATTATCATAAAAAAATATAAAAATCATAATCAATCGCCTTATTAACGATCTCTTTGTCATTTCTTTTTGACAATTTGATACGTACATTAAGGGAAGGGGGACCCTTACACCATTTCAAATATCACAAATTAAACATTCATCAGTCTATATTAAACCACAAATGCACAAATATAATTTCTGTTCAATTAAATAGATTGAGTTTTAATTTGTTACTTTTAAAATTATAAAATTTAATTTGTTACATTTTAAAACATCAAGGTTTAATTTATTACTTTTGAAATTATGGATTTGTTACATCCCAAAACTATAAGATTTTAAATATAATTTTTGCCAAAAAAAAAAAAACTAAAAAAATTTTGAGTTTTGTTTAGTCTCTCGTTTAATTTAAAAAAAAAAAAAAAACTCAAATATAAATCTTAACTAACGTAAATAAATTCTTCAATTTATTATTCTAAGTTCACTATTTTAATAATTTCTGTTAAAAGAGAGAAAAAAAAAAAAAAAAACCGGATTCTACATACTAAATATCCACATCATGTGTACCTATTGTAGTATGTAAAATATGAAGTAAAGTTAAGAAAATAATAAACAACATTTTAAATTTTATCCAGCATGACATAATTGTGATAATATTACGTATGTACGATGCAGAACAATGTTTGTTTGGCCCCATTTATTGTGAATTTTTTTTAAAAAGTTTTAAAAATGACAACATAATAATATCTCATAGGAAATAATTACCAGTAAAAATATATTACACAAACTTTTGAAAAAATAAATTTTTATATTTAATATTTTTTTAATAAATAGTGTATTAACATAATAATTTTTTAGTATAATTAATATAGAAGACTAGAGAAATTCAATATAAAAATAAAATAAAATAAAATAAATGAGTTGTTGAAATTTGAAACCTCTTGCAACAATTTCTTTTAAATAAATATTCTTTCCTTTAATAAGTTGGACTCAAGTTACAACTGATTTATTTAACTTTAAGCAATGTTACATTGCCTAATATATTTTTATTGGATTAATTTCTAAAAATCTCATTGTTGGATAATATGTTTTCTATATTTTTAACACCCATAATAAGTTTTATGTCAATCGAATGCTATTTTTTTTTTTTTTGGTTAAAATCGATCGAATGCTATTTGCTATTCAATTTAGAAACCTAACTTTTATGCAGAATTTTGTATACAAAAACTTGAAATCTAAATATTGGATGAATGACATAGTTATTGATCTCAAATCATATTGAAAATTTTCATGCATATAAAGTATGAGAAAAAAAAAATTGTAATCCAACGGTAAATTTTATGAATTTATCATCTAATAAAAAATATTTTGTGGTATAACATAACTTAGAATTATATCTAATATAACTCTAAGCAACATTATACTGCTTAATAACTTTTTATTGAATTAATATTTCAAAAATCTTACTATTAGATTATTATATTCCCAAAAATTCTTACTATTAGATTATTATATTCCCAACACATATCAAATTTGGTACTAATTAGATACTAGTTATTATTCCAAAAATAATATTGATTATCATTTGTTTGAAGAAAGAGACTTGTTCTTGAAGAAAGAGACCTGTATATAAATATATATACGGACGGTGCCGTAAAGACAAATTCTTTGAAAAAAAAAAAATTAATATAAAATTTAATTGATTTATAAAATCAAATTTAAATTTTTAAGTGTTTGCTTTGCTGTAACAAATTATAGTGTTTTGGAATATGAGAAAACTCAAAAGCTTTGAAAGAAATAAAAGTATTCTAAAAAAAAAAAAAAAAAAAGTAAAATAAAGAACAGGTCAAAAGAAGTTGCAGTATAATAAGAATTTGGCGTCTTCCAGACCATGCATGTTCACTGAACATGAGAGATTTGTTAGTTTAACACGTATCTTTATGGTTTTTTCCCTTACAGCATACTGTCTTGTCACTCACGGACTAAGTCAATAATTAATAATAATAGTAATACACGCATAAGAAATTCTGTTTGAGAAAGATATCTAGACGCTTCTTCTTGTTTGTATCGTATGGTCCAGGAGAGTGAAGCATCACTGGTTATGTCATACCAATCAATTGCCCAACAAGAAACGACAGTGACGGAGTCAGAAAATTTGTTCAGGGGGCAACTAAATAATAAATATAATGAAATTGTTAAGTAAAAAAAATTATTTCATAAATAAATTTTAACTCAACAAAATTGTGCCCTACATTCTTCATTATACTAAACATTTTCTTTCCTTAAAATATACATAAATTGTGAACATTTTTTCCATAAATCACTCATATTTTGAAACATTAATATTAAATTTTATGAATGAGTTATTCAGTCAATTTAAAAAGAAAAAAAAATGTATGAACAATCAAGTCTACACTACTAATAAACTACACAACATTATTAATATTATAGAGGATTCTTACATAACATTCACTTTTCATGTATCAAGTTTCAATAATACATCCTCTCAAAAAAAAAAAAAAAATTCCAATAACATATACATTCACTCACGAGCAAAATCAACAACACGCCAGCTCGATATTATTATTATTAATATATTATATAAAAGCTATAAACAAATAGGTAAAAAATCACAGCCACCAGTTATGTGTGAAATCGGCGGACCCACCACAAAACAAACTCAGACAAGTTATCCTTTAAAATTTAATTGCTGAAGTACAACAATACAACCGTACAGCACACGGTATAACAAAAGCAGTATATCATAATTACTTAATTAGTGTCTTTGCTTTACATTACTTGGTGTTCATAGCCTTCACAGGTTAAACAAAGAGATAGAAATAGAGGGAGAGATACCTGTGGTGCTTTGAAGGAGCTAGAGTCAATGGACGACCACGTACTCATGGCAAGGCAACTGGCGGCGCGATGGGTTAGATTTGTTTTGGGTTTTTTTTTTTTTTTTTTTCAAAGAGTTTTGGGTCTTTAAAAAAGAAAAGAAAAATCTATGTTGATATATTTGAAGGATTGATCTGGTGACTTGGGATGTATAATAAGGAAATTTTGGGTTTTTTTTTTTTTTTTTGGTACTTGAAGGCCATGGGCTACGAAATGGGCTATATCTTTGTAGTAATTTAAAATTTTGGGTTTTTTTGCACTAATTAAATTTGTTGGGTTTTTCTAAACTACTTGAAAATTTTGAGGGGCAATTATGCATGTGTAAGGTCTAAATTTTTGATTTTGAAGGACCAAATTCTGAAATTTGAGAAGGGGCAGTAAGTCATTTTTTTGTATAGATTCTAAATTTTTCACTACTCTAATGGAAAATTGGAAAAGCTAGGGGGGGGGGGGGGGGGGGGGGGGGCAATGGCCCCCCCTCGCCCCCCCCTAGCTCCGCCTCTGAGAAACGAATTAAGTTGCAGAAGATAAGAAATCATTTCTGAGCTCCCCTTGGCCTTTAGTTTAATAAAACAACAAAAATAATAGAGTATGGAAAATGTTAACAAGCACTATGCGGCTTCCTTAATGTGAATTCTACATAATAAGAGAATGAGATAAATAAAAGGAAAAAGACATAAAAGTACTTAAAAACTACAAAAAAGACAAAACAATTGCTAGAAAAAAAGTAAAAAAAATTGTTGTTAATAGGCGCCGTTAACACAACCTATAGAATAAAAAGCAAAAGACAACTCCAGACTCCAGGGTGATCTTGGACTTAGTTGTCTGTTAATTTTAGAAAGAAAAAAAAGGGGGTTTTGAATTTTTAGCACAATCCATGACTCAGAATTGATCTAAAATTGAATTATTGTAGAGATGCATCTAGGGAATAGTCGTTGCAAAGCAAATTCTCTTTGGATACACATGTCGTGATATTTTATTTCACAATTGAATCTGTAAGGACACAAAAATATGGCGACCTAAACTCACTTAGAATAATGAAATTTGTGCTATCTAGCTAGGCCCAAATCAATAGATATTTGTAAAGAGAGTGAGGTAAAACAAGTTAGGCTTAGCCTGAGGATTCAGACAAAGAAGGAATGAACGAAAGCAAAAGATTAAGTATATAAATGGTTCTTCGCTCGAGGACGATGTTCTTGCACAAGGATGTACATTCGGCTCTCTCTCTCTCTCTCTCTCTCTCTCTCTCTTGTTCTAATCTTTTTCTCTTGATTTTTTGGAGATCCCCTTTCATCTGGAAGTCCTCTTTCTTTATATACTCCTCAGCTTATTGTATCCTAACCCTCCATCTATAATCCCCTACACTTTCCTTAGGACACTTGTCCCTTTAAACTTCTATTGAAGGTGGTAGAAGGAGATGCTTAATTGTGAATTCTACTGTTCAAATCACTTCCTTATCAATACAGCTGATAAAGCTGTTGCCAATTATTTAATGCGGAGGTAGTAGGTGAGCTTTCATTGGAAACTTCCTTCACCTACTTTGTCTCTCACTGAATACCATCCTTTCCATTCGGCCTTCTAGGAAGTATTTTGTCCCCTCTCCTCCCATCCTCAAGCGAATTTCCTCCTCAGGCTTAGAATGCTTTTATAATGATAGTCACAACTTTTTGTATCCTTCCTCAGTCCTCGGGTCCCCACAATAGCCCCCTAAAACCTTGCTATTAGACCTGAGATAAAAAGTAAGGTTTTAGTTGTGCAACCTTAATTGGTACGTGCCAGACACGTTCCCACATGGTAACATCTCTTCATCTGTCTTCAGCACATTCCTGACACTTCAGTCTCCATGATCTTGTATTTATTGTGTCAGGCAGCTGCTTCCCCCCCCCCCCCCCACGTTCTACGGTGCGATGATGATCCTACGATCCTCATTTACCCATATTTACGAGCGGGAATTTTACCTCTCATTTTTCACCCCTATATAAAGAGAGGTTGAGGTTGATTTTGCTCTATTTATTCACTTTGCAACTTTTTCGTTGAAGTAGTAGTCCAAGGAGAGATTCTTCTATTGCTTGTAGGTGCGTCCAAATTCATTTACTTTTATACGTAGATTCTTCGTTACCTACACCATAAATTTCCATGGGTAGATTTGCTAGTTTAGTGGATACCCCCGAAGGCATGGTCGCCTTTAGGGCTCAATATAGGATTCCTAACAGTGTTGAACTCCAGCACTGTGAATTAGGCAAATGGCTGGTCATGAACAAACCTCCCGACTCAATAGTGATTCCGATGATTGCCTTCATAGAAGGAAGGATGGAAATTCCCATGGGCACGGTTACTAGAGACTTCTTTATGAATTATAGGTTGACCCCCACATAATGCTCCCCCAACGTCTTTAGGGTCCTCAGTAGTGTAGATATGATAAACCATAAGATGGGGGACTAACCTCACATAGCATGATGTGAACTGCATATACAACTGCCAAAAAGGAAAGGAAACCAACTACTATATCAAATGTAGGGTCCTAGCTGTTAGGTTAATTTCTTGTATGCCTGAGTCAAACAAGTGCATGGACGAGGACTTTCTCATCGTCTCGTGAGACTGGCATGATGGGTTGCACTGTCCCACCCAAGATGGGGAACCAGGTAGGGTTCCTACAAACATTAGATGCACGCAAGATTTTCACATTCAGATAAAGAAAACTTTTATAAGGATTTTTTCTAATCTATGACTTATGTTGCATGTTTATTGGCAGACGAACATCACACTACCTCGAACAAGAGCTTAGTGAATTTTCCTAAGCTAAACTGCATCCTTAAGTCAGAAATTTTTGTTCATAGAGACGGTCAGCTTTGGGAGTTGCACGTGATCCTTGGTTTCAACCTTATCTCCAAACATTTCCAAAGCCCTAAACACATAATTAGAGCTAAGGATCCAAGGCTAGCTCTAATTGACGTAGCAGTTCCGGGCTTCCTAACAATAGCTTCTCCTCCATCCGAAACACAAGACGCCCAACTTCCAACCTCGCTCATAACCAAACTCCTTTACTCTCAAGAGCCGCCCATACCTTCAAACAACGAAGCTGAGGAGCGCACTCCCGAAGCCACCCAGGAGGTGACAAATAAGGACTTTGAAGTCTTCTACAAGCAAGAAGACCCCGAAGACCTCCATGGCCTTTCCCAGTGCCGTTTACTTCTTACCCAGATCGGCACCAGCCAAGAAAAAGCCAACATCCCTGAAGGAATGGTGCTCGAGGAAAAGACTCCAGACCTACTGGCATTGCTCATAGCCCACGCTGAGGGTGCCTCCCCAACAGTTCTCGTGGTGCCCAACCACCAACTTCTAACCTACATGTGCATCCTCTGGTGACGCCGCTGATAAATAAAGAAAAAGAGGCCAAGGGGGCAAGGGATCTGAGGATGTTGAAGAGGGAGAGGTTATATGCCCTTTGTAGCAGCCCCTAGCCAAGGAGGCCCGAATAACTAGGGCTCAGTAGAAGAAGAGTGCTCCTTCTAGAGCTTTTAAAGGCACTGAAGGGGAACAACATTCAAAGGCTTCCGTATGGAAGCCCTCGTTTGTTTTATGTTTCGAGGAATCGGTCATGGATGACGCCACCTTGAAGGATTCCTAGAAGGGTAGGTCGGGCATCCTTTCAGAATGCCTTGAAAAGGCTCTTCTCCTTCCTGATGATATGCATGAGCTGCAATCCTTGAGGAAGCGTGAGGTCGTTCTCTCATTTAAGAAAGACCTTGTTAAGGTATATACCTATCCATTACTCTTATACACTTATGCAAAATTTGTACAGATACTTATACTTAACATTTTTTTGCAGTCGGTGCAAGCAACCTTCGTAGTTGAGGAATGGGTGGACCATGCCTTGGGTCAAGCCCACAAAGCTGAGGGTAAGCTAGAAACGGTTGAGAATACCCATGTTGATTCTGAGAAGAGGCTTAAAGAAGCTCTCTTCCACTTGGCCGAGGTAGAGAAATCTCGAAAGAATGCTAAATCTGCTTTGGCCAGTTATGAGAAACAGGTTAAGGAGGCCAGGGCTACTTAGAAAAAGGCCGAAAATCAGATGGCCTTAGCCATGGTGAAGCTTAAATAGCAACAGAAACAGCTGTAGGCCAAGGATGTTAAGAAGGCTAAAGCCAAGCAAGTAACCTATGACGCGGGCATAACCAAGAATGCCCAAAGTCTGACAGCCCAGCTTCGGGACATTGCTAAGGCCTTTTGCCTCGAGGTGTGGGGTCAGGCCTTAACCATAGCTGGAATTAGTACTGAATTAGAGCTTAGGGCTCTTGATAAAGTATACTATCTTCCAGCTTTGCTCCTTGCCCCTAGCCCCACTCAACTTGCAGCTGATCCCATCTTTGCCGCTGCCTCTGCCTCGACCTAGCCCACCACTACTTCAGCTGCTACACTTGTTGTGGAAAAAGAGCAAGATCTGCCTCCTCCATTATCTATTGTGGATGTGGACTTAGAGGAGGCTACTGAAGTTGGGCAGCTAAAGAGGAAGAATAAAGAGAAGGGAAAAGAGAAAGAGAAAGAGGTCTCGATGTACCTTAGTCTTAGTTTAAGAACTATCATGAAATTTTGTACCCAGGCCAAGTTTTGTTGATGCCCTTATCTTTCTCTTATTGTAAACCCATTCCTAAGCATCAATGAATATCCAATTTTTACTCATCCAAGTATAATTTGTCTAAGTATAATTTCTATTATTTCCCTTTTTAATATTATCTGAAACGTGCTAACCTATATTTAACCTAATTTATTCCCAACACCACTCCATCCAATTTTGAATGACTCTTAATAAAGTTGTTGGATTGACACTTAATGTTACTTGCAATGATATTCTAGCATATAGTAAAAATTTCAAGTGAGACTTACCTTAACTTGGACTTAGGATGTTAAAGACCAATTTGCCCAGAACTTGTGATCTGAGGAGGTGGGCAAGACTTATGATTTTATCCAACACTTAGAAAATTTCATGTAAGGGTTAATTTATCCAAGGTCTATGATTCGAGGTTCTGTTTAACACTTAGAAACTTTTACATAAAGGTTAATTTACCTAAGGTTTGTGACCCGAGGAGTCGAACAAGACTGATGTTCTGTTTAACACTTAGAAACTTTTTGTATAAAAATGTTTGTGACTCGAGGAGTCGTACAAGACCAAGGTTCTATTTAACACTTAGAAAATTTTTGTATAAAGGTTAATTTACCCAAGTTTTGTGACCCAAGAAGTTGAACAAGACCAAGATTCTGTTTAACATTTAGAAACTTTTTGTATAAAGTGCTAATAGTACAATCTATAGCAATAGTGAGACATAAATGAGCTAGACATGAATAAAAGGAACTTCATATCATTAATAGTAATAACACTGCAGATTGTTTACATTCCAAGGTCGTGGAATCACATTTTCATCTAGGTCTTCCAAATAATAAGCCTTAATGCCCACCACTGATATTATTCTGTACGGACCTTCCCAGTTGGGGCCCAACTTCCCCCAAGACGAGTTCCTAGCTGTTCCAACCACCTTTCTCAAAATTAAATCTCCCAGGGCTAGTGGTCTTAACTTCACTCCTTTGTTATACCCTTGTTTAAGTCTCTGCTAGTAATGTGCCATTTTCACTGCAGCCACTTCTCTTCTCTCCTCATCCAATTCCAAGTTGGTCGAGAGCAAGCAATTATTCTCCTCGACACTGAACTGATCAGTTCTTAGGGTTGGGAACCCTGACTCAAGGGGAATTACTGCTTTAGTCCTATAAGTTATTGAAAAAGGAGTCTGCCTAGTTGATCTTCGGGGGGTAATGTGATAAGTCCATAGCACATAGGGTAATTCATCCACCCACCTTCCCTTTGCATCATTCAACCTTTTCTTTAATCCAGACACTATAGCCTTATTAGTAGCCTCAGCTTGCCCATTCCCCTGTGGATAAGTAGGAGTATAATATCTATTCCTAATCCCCAACTCCCCACAGTATCTTCAGAAGGCCTTACTATCAAATTGAAGCCCGTTGTCCGAGATTAGCGTGTGTGGGACTCCAAACTTGGTGATGATATTTCTCCATATAAACCTCCTAGCATCCACAACCCTAATATTGGATAAAGGTTCAGCCTCTACCCACTTAGTAAAATAATTTGACAAGGAGCCATCTTCGGTTTCCTGTGGCTCGAGGAAATGGCCCCACTATGTCCAAGCCCCACTGAGCGAAAGGCCAATGACTAGAAAGTGGGTTCAGAACCCCCTTCCTGGTTAATGAATATTTGGGGTATATCTTTGATATTGATCGCACTTCTTAACATAATTTTGAGAGGTTTTCTACATGCTTGGCCACCAATATCCTTGGGTAAGGGTCCTGTGGGACAAAGACCTCCCACCTGTATAGCTCCCATAAATCCCCTCGTGCAATTCCTCTAACAATGGCTCCACTGCCTTGGGATGTACACACAGTAGATACGGCCTCGAATGAGATCGTTTATACAACTTCTACCATTCAAACAACCAGTAACGTGGGGCCTTCTTGCGTATCTTTTCTGCCTCACCCTTATCATCGGGTAACAGTCTTTGCTTTAAGAAAATTACCAGGGGGTCCATCCAACTTGGTCCAACCTGGATACTATGCACTCTAACCAAGGGCTTCTTTATAAAGTTAGGATGGACCATGTCTTCAACAATGACGACCTGTGGCAGATTTGATCCCAAAGAGGTTGCCAACATAGCTAAAGAATTTGCATGAGAATTCTGTCCCCTCTAGATTTGCCTTAAAGTGAAGCTCTTGAAATGGGATTGAGCCTGTCTAAACTTAACAAGATACCCCTGCATGCATTCAAACTCACCATTGACTTGCCTAACAACCAACCGAGAATTTGAATACACTTCCACAACTTCTTCTCCTAACTTTTTAACCATTGCCATCCTAGCCAATAAAGTTTCATACTCAGCTTCATTGTTCGTGGCCAAAAAACCCAAATGAAGTGATTTCTCCATCACTAGCTTCTTCGGGGTTATCAACACGATTCCTATTCCTGATCCTTTTTGGTTAGCTACTCCATTCGTGTACACTTCCTAGGTGACAACAGCAGAAACCGAGAGCATCATAGCCTTAACTATTCCTTTCCTATCATCAGCCATGCATTCTGTAAACTCCACCACAAAATCTGCCAAGACTTATCCTTTTATGGCAGTACGAGGCATGTACCTGACATCATAGGCACCCAGCATGGCCCCCCATTTAGCAATCCTACCCATGTAGTTTAATTTTTGTAGGAGAGCTTTTAAAGGGAGTTGGGTAAGCACCACCACAGTATGTGCTTGAAAATAATGTGGAAGCTTCCTCGTGGGGTGTACAATGGCTAACACTACCTTCTCTAGGGGTAAATAACATGTCTCAGCTTCGTGCAAGGATTTACTAACATAGTAAACGAATCTTTGTACTTCACTCTTATTTCTTACTAGAAGCAGACTAGCTGCATAATCCGTGACTGCTAAGTATGCATATAATATTTATTCCTTCTCGGGCCTAGAGAGGACAAGAGGGCATGAAAATACTGTTTAAACTCCTCAAAAGCCAATTCGCACTCCTCAGTCCATTGAAAGTCCTTCCATTTGTGGGGGAGCTGGAAAAATGGACGACACCTATCTGCTAAACGAGAGATAAATCTATTCAAAGCTGCTGCCATCCCTGTTAACTTCTATACCTCCTTAAGATTCTGAGGGGGATGCAAGTTGTTAATGGCTTTAATCTGATTGGGATTGACTTCAATTCCTCAATACAAAAAACTCTTCCCCCAAGTCTGCCAAGTGCTCCTCAACTTGTTTGCTCTTTATCACCATATCATCGATGTATGCCTCCACATTTCTCCCAATCTGTGACTCGAACATCCATGTCACCATTCTTTGATATGTGGACCCTGCATTTTTAAGGCCAAAAGGCATCACCCGATAATGATAATTGCTAGTGGGAGTTCGGAAAGCAGTTTTCTCCTGATCGTGTAATGTTAAAGGTATCTGATGATACCCTTGGAAAGCATCCAAGAAACTCATCTGAGGATGCCCAATTGTTGCATCCACCAATTAGTTAATTCGAGGAACGGGGAAATAGACTTCCTTGATTGCCCCTGCTTGCTTAAGTTTATTCACTTTAACCTTTATTGCCTCAGCATGCTCTTTTAACGAGCGCTGAGGTGGTTGCTTTCATGGAACCACATCTGAATTCACATTCAATTGGTGACATATAAACTTTGGATCAATCATGGGCACGTTATAAGTACTCCAGGCAAACACATCCAAATTATCTTCCAAAAACTTCACCAATGCTGCTTTCTCTAAGGGTGGCAATTGAGACCCCACTTGAAAGTATCTCTCCTCATCTTAACCAATTAAAACCTTTTCCAATTCCTCGAATAACACCCCCTGCAACTTGATCCTAAGTCCTACTTGGGGACCCTTTGATTGCTATGGGATTCGTTCCTCTTCTGCCACAACTTGATCCCCAGGTTGCTGTGTAATGGCTACTATTAGGCACTGCCTAGGCATTGCTTGAATTCCTACTAATTCTCCTACTCTCCCCTATGTGGGATTCTTAACTTTCAAATGTAAGGTTGACAAAATTGCTCCCATTGCATGAAGCCATGGTCTAGCCAGGATGGCCGTGTAAGGGGAATAAGCTTCAACTACAATGAAGCTAACTTGAACCTGTTCATCCCTAGCCTGTACAGGTAACCTTATCATTTCGCAGGGAATTACCAATCTCCCATCAAAGCCCACTAATGGTGAATAATCTCCGGGTACATAATCTCCGCTCCACTTCCCTAGTTTACCAGAACCCTTCTTACATCATACCCCCCCGATCCGAATGGTTACCACCAAGGCATCATCATGTGGCTAGAACGTCCCCTCCTTCTCTTCTTCTGAAAATCTAAAGTGGGCATAGCCACCATTTTGGCCTTTTTGGAAGCCTGACTCCTGTCTTCCAAGTCAGGACCTGAAACCACAGAGATAACCCTCGAGCAGGTTCCAGCATCACCCTTGGGCTTAGCAAAAATGACATTAATTGTGCCCAAGGCTGGCCGAGGAGCTCCATCCCTCTGATACCCAGTTTCGGGTTGTTCAAATTGACTAGCTGGTTGGTGCAAGAATTGCCTCAACTTCCCCACCTTCACCAGTTGACCCAGATGATCGCGTAAATTCCTCCAATCTTTAGTTGTGTGTCCTTTTTCCTGATGATAATGGCAGTAAAGGTTTTGGTTTCTCTTGGATGGGTCCCCACCCATTTTATTGGGCCATTTGAAATATGGTTTTTTTTTTTTTTTTTTTTTTTTTTTTTTTTTTTTTTTTAAATCTTTTGCAGTATTTGATAGATAGGCTCTTTAAACAATGAACTAACCATCTGAGCACCCACAAATGATGTCTGGTTGGGGAAATCTCTCCTTGGCCGGTTACTGTGATATCCTCTTCCCCGAGGATCCCTCTTTTCAGGAAAAACCTTTGCCTTGCCCTTTCCTTGGGTCTGATCTTCCTCTACTCATTTGTACTTATCAATGCGATCCATAAGCTGGTGTATACTAAGGGTAGGCTTCATTGTTAGTGACTTTCTCAGCTTAGGCTCTGTCGGAAGCCCTACCTTAAAAGTTTTCATTGCCATGTCCTTGAAATCCCCATCTATTTCATTGTACGTTTCCCAATATTTGTTCGAATAGGTCTTGAGGGTCTCCCTTTCCCTCATTGCCATAGACAACAGAGAGTCTAAAGGCTTAGGGACCCTACTGCACATCACAAATCTAGCACCAAATGCTCTTGTCAACTCCTTAAAGGACCTTATTGACCCATTTTCCAAAGCATCAAATCATCGCATAACCACAGGCCCGTGGCTGGAAGGGAATACCTTGCACATAAGGGTTTCATTGCCAAAATAGACTACCTTCTTCAGATTGAGGGGATTAAACCTTCCATTGTAGATGGTGAACATTGGTTATAAAAACCGGTGGGGAAGCCTGGCCTTGTTGATTCTCCTAACGAAAGGTGACTTTGAGATTTGACAAAGTGCCTTACTCATTGCGTCATTCCCCATGCTAGGGTGAGATGATCCTTGCCCATACTTGAACTTGCCATTTTTTAGTTTATCCCGGTGTGAAGATGCTGAGAAGGACTCATTGGATGAGGTTCTAGACTTATGGCGATATGAGCGATCCTTACTCTTCTCTGATCCACTACTTGATGGGGGTGATGGACTCCTTCTACCACTCTCCCTTCGCAGCAATTTCCTGTGCAAGTGATCTATCTCAAGTTTCAGTTTTTTCGTTTCCTACTTGTGCGAAACATGGCTCCTTGTCCTTGAGTGACTCCTCTTAGTACGCTTCATATGATAGGACTCTACCATAACACTTGGCATATGATATCTGTCTCTCCTTCGCTTCAGATTAACAAATTGATTTTCCCTCTATGAACCAAAAGATTCTTCCCTATTCTGTTCTAGTTTGGCCATGGATAACCAAAAACAAAACCTTGTTTTCTCACAGACGGCGCAAATTGTAAGGACACAAAAACCATGGCGACCCAAACTCACTTAGAATAGTGAAATTTGTGCTATTCGGCTAGGCTCAAATCAATAGATATTTGTAAAGAGAGTGGGGTAAAACAAGTTGGGCTTAGCCCGAGGATTCAGACAGAGAAGGAATGAACGAAAGCCAAAGATTAAGTATATAAATGGTTCTTTACAATCTTGCTTGAGGATGATGTTCTTGCATAAGGATGTACTTTCTCTCTCTCTCTCTCTCTCTCTCTCTCTCTCTCTCTCTATCACTATTCTTGTTCTAATCTCTTTCTCTTGATTTTCTGGAGATCCCATTTCATCTGGAAGTCCTCTTTCTTTATATGCTCCTCAGCTTACTGTATCCTAACCCTCCATCTACAATCCCCAAGACTCTTCTTAGGGCACTTGTCCCTTTAAACTTCTGTTGAAGGTGGTAGAAGGAGATGCTTATCTGTGAATTCTACTATTTAAGTCACTTCCTCATTAATACAGTTGATAAAGCTGTTGCTAGTCATTTAATGTGGAGGCAGTAGGTGAGCTTTCACTAGAAACTTCCTTTACCTACCTTGACTCTCACTGAACACCATTCTCTCCATTTGGCCTTCCAGGAAGTATTTTGTCCCCTCTCCTCCTATCCTCGGGCGAATCCCCTCCTCGGGCTAGAAATTCTTTTATAATGATATTCACAGCTTGTTGTATCCTTCCTTGGTCCTCGAATCCCCACAGAATCAATTTAAAAAATACTTAAAATTAAGGATTTATCAATAGGTAATTTTTCATACCAAAATATATCATTTTAAAAATTTAGTAAACAAAAAAACTCTTTATTCTACTTAAATTTCATATTGATATATTCAAAACATTAAGGAATGAGAATCATTAATTTTGGATTTTTTTTTTCTTTTTAATGATTTATTACAATTTCTTATTAATTTATGCCTTTTCTAGACTAATAATATAGCAAACCAATTGTAATTACAATTGAAATGACTAAAAAGGATATATAAATTAATATATGCTCTAAAATTGAAGATATTACAAAAATTATAAAAAAGGGGTCTCACAATTATAGGAATCGTCCTCATACAATAACTGTTCTAGCTCTATTGTAGGTCTACCATATGTTTCTCGACTTTGGCTGATTGTAATAAGTGATTGAATATCACTTTCACATTAATCTAATTTTTTGTTTTTTGTTTACTAGTCACAAATCACAATCCTAATGAGATTGTGACATAAATTGTTACTAAGTACATTGGTTCTCTCAAAGGATTTGATGGTCTTTTAAATTGATAGGTGTGCCTCAATAAATTTGTAGGTTAGTTTAATCTCATTAGCTAATAACATTTTAGTTGAGATAATTTATGAAAAGTTTGATAACACTACTTCTTTAGCCATAAAACTTTATTATATTTTTATATTCTAAAAAAAAAGTATATTCTATTTGTAATTCAATGGGGTTGGTTTAATGTTTCTCTTTAAAGTTTTATAACATCCATAAGATCCTATATTTGAAATCTCTAACTCACATCTTGGGGCACTCTTAAACTTGTTTTAAAAGAAATTAAAAAGGGTAAAATTTTTCAGCTTGGTTTTTAATTATATAGAGTTTAAAAAATAACACTCAAATATTTAAAAATTTATAAAATTATCCAATTTGGTTTCTAAAATTTGTCCCATTTTATTATTTGGCTCTTAAAATTTCAAAAATTTGTGAAATTCTTACCCCATTTTTCCCTTTTATATTTTAGTATTTTCTCAATATTTTTACATTAGTCAAATATGGAATAGAAAATTATTCAACAAATTCAAGTTCTGAAACTAGAAAACCATATTTCATTGTTTGTTTCGCATCAACGCAAAATGGTAATGGTGGTTTAGTGAACCATCTTAATCGCCACGATGTATTTTTAATCCACCTGGATTATTACTATATAATTTTTTTGTAATATGGACCTTTTTATCTTTGTTTTTATTCTAGTGTTTTTCAAATATTTTTACATTAATCAAATATGGAATAGAAAATTTTCTTGAAATTAGGGATGGCAATTTAGATCCGACCCGCGGATACCCGGCCCGACTCGATCTTAATAGGTCGGATTTTACCCGGCCCGATAAAGAATAGGGTCGGGTATGGGTTTTTTAAAAAAACCCAAAGTGGGTCCGGGTTTTATCAAAAAATCCGAGACCCAGCCCGAAACCCGACCCGGATAAGACCCGGTTACCATGAAATTAGTCAAATTACTAAAACCCCCCCTTATATATATGTGTGTGTGTGTGTGTGTGTGTGTGTGTAGTTGTAAACCCTAAGTCAATAACCCAGTACCCATCCGCCTCTCCCTAACTCTCAATCTCTCTGTCACTCACGTAGCCACGCACAAAAGCATGCCACCACGCACAAGAGCACGTAGCCACGCCTTGGCCTCACTCTGAGTCACTCCTCGGCCTCACTCTAAGTCACTCACAGCTCACACAGACACTCACTCACTCTCAAGCACATTCCTCTTGAATTGGTTTTGGGTCGTGATCTGCTTGTTACCTAAGCACTCTTCCCTCTATCTCTAGATCTAAAACCCAAGGCCGAAGACCTCAAGCTCTCTCTCTCTGATCTCCAACTCAGGGCCAAGACTCTCTTCTCTTTCCATTTCTATTTTTATCTTCTTCTTTATATTTATTTTTTGTTTGATCCGAAATTTCCTCCGTTGGTTTGGTTATTTCTGGGTTTGAGGATTGAAAAATGGGATTTTTATTTTTTATTTTTTATTTTAATTTGGGTGTGGCTATGGAGATTTGAAAAGAAGGGATTTTTGGGATTGGTTGTTGGCCGTGGGTTTGATGTTGAGTTTGGGCCTTGTTTCAAAAAAGCTTCCTTTTTGCTTGGGCTTAATAGGGCCCGTGGGGCCCGGCGGGAGCGGGTCCAGGCCCTTGGAAAAAATCCGTTTAGTAAATGGGTCGGGTCCAGGCCGTGGCTCTTGGCCTGCAGGTTGGGTCCAGGTATGCAAAAACCCGGCTCGAATCCGACCCGTTGCCATTCCTACTTGAAATCAACCCTAGGGGATTCCTCCTTTCTCAAAAAAGAAAGTTTGTTCAATTTTTTAGTTTGGTATCTAGAGTTTCAAAAATGTCACTCAAATCCTTAAATTTATATAAAATGATCCAACTTGGTTAATAAAACTTTTCACGCTTTATTATTTAATCCCAAAAATTTCAGACATTTGTAAAATGTTTACCCCACTTTTTTCTTTATATCTAGCATTTCCATTATTTATACATTAGTAAATATGAAATAGATAATTATTCAACAAATTCAACTTCAAAAACTAGATTTGTTAGTTTCTATGTGTATAGATTTGTTGGCAATTCACGTGATCACAAACTTGTCTAAATATAGATTACTAAGTCTATATATGGGTATTAAACAATGCTCAAGGTGCTGCTAGTTAGTGTGCAAGAATAGGAAAGCTGCTTATTCAAGAATTGAAATTTCATCAGTTTTGATTGATCAAAACTTAAGTTCAAACAATTGAAAGTCGTATTTACAAATCAGTTTTCAGCCCATTAGCTCATCAGATGATTATGGTTTCAGTTTTAATTCACTTAGTATTTAAAGGAAACCCTAAGGCAAGTTTTCAAAGACTTAGGAGTTTCTCATTTGAAATTTAAAAGGTTCTGTGCCTTCTCCTTTCAAAGTCACTATCGGAAATCAATTAATCTACATACAATTTGAACAGGTAGACCTGAAGTTGCTACAAACCAGTCATCAAAGGTGCTGGATCCAAACCTTCAAGGGTGATCTTGGAGTCATAGACTGGAGGTCTACATTAAACAAAACCTTCAAGGGTGGTCTTGGAGTCGTGGATTGGAGGTTCACGTTTGGAACAAATCTATATCAGAGAAGTCTGTGGAATTCAGAGCTAAGTTTGTTAACTCTAATTAGGTTTACTATGAATTAAATATTCTGACTATAAACTTCTATCTGATAGTGGATTGTTCTTCTTGGGATTGGTCCCCCTAGGTTTTTTTACTATGAAACTAGTTTGTTTTTTGGTTTTCCTGAATTATCATATCATTGCATTATTTACTTTTCCACTGTGCATGATATGTTTGATTATTTTTTTAACCTAAGTCTTGCATAATTAATATAATTAACAACTTGGCCTTAAAATTGGTTAATCCTTGTTTGTTCAGGGGTTTAAAATATAACATTTATGTTTCATGATTTAGCTCAAGAGAGGGCAATCATTGTATTCTCAAGTGACTCTCATCATCTCTCAATTAATCAAGATCAACCTATTGATTGTCTCTTGACTGTGACTCGTTTGGTGAAAACATGGGAAACCTAAGTTTTAATCAGGTCTCAGTTGGTAATGATGAAATACTTGCTAAAGTATAAAAGAGCACATAATAATTGACTAAAAAAGAGGCTAGAAAGCCATTTTTTTCATCTAAAAAGCGGAAATCACAAAACCTCTCTTTCATCACAACCCTTGAGTTAAAATAGATAATCCAAAGATGATGTGTTTTTTTATTGGTGATCAAGCTTAAACCACAAAATCTTCATTGTTTGTCACAATGCAGTTCATGATGAGAGAGTCTCATGATATAGAAGAGTCCAAATGACTCAGAGTACATTGTGAGGTCATGTCTATAAGAATTTATTGGATAGCAATTAGGGATTTATGTATATCTCAATTGTAATACTTTAATTCTAAATAGTAAAAATTTCCTTGAGGTCAGGATTAAACCCTGTAATGAATTTTCCTGGGAATGAGTTCATAAGTTTTCTCGTGGTACTTAATCATGATTAAATTGAATGCATAAAGGGTTTTCCTTTTTTTTTTTTTTATTATTATTTTTTTTTATAAGAAAGAGTTAGTTATTTTTTTAAGAAAAAATTTTCAATGTGCTTAGATATAATAAGGAAAAAAACATGTTCTTGGGTACTCCTTAATTAAGGAAACAAAAAGTAGAGGTTTAAAAAGGTCATTTCACTTTTGGAATATGTTTGATAAACCGGCAAAGCTTATGCATGCCATGACGCAAGCAACGAACGACAATTGATGCTATGGTAAAATCAACCGGCAAATCTTTCTTTATAAATGTTAAAATCAATAAAAATCCTATGGTAAACTTGTTTTCCAGGATTATAAAATGATTATTGCTACTGATGAAAATTGATGCTATGTTTATTTATTTATTATTTATTATTATTTTTTATGAACAATATTGATGCTATGTTATTAAAGATGTGGAATAGTATATATAACTATTATACAGTAAGAAAATTTGATAGGAAAAATGAAGAGAGAGAGAATATAAGGAAGAATGATTTGGTATTAGAAACTTACATTCACAGTAAAAGTTCTTAATCGTTAGATCTTTAATATTAAATAGTATTTATTTAAACCACCGCACACCCTTATAAGTGCTTGTGGGGTGTGGGGGGCAAGGGCCGGGGTTCAAGTCTCCAGGAGGGAGCTTCACACACATATACACTTAGATTAGGCTAGAGTAGAATTCTATCTTGTATCAAAAAAAAAAAAATAGTATTTATTTAATAAATGCTACAATATAACCATTAAATGAAATATACAATAATTTTGTGGCGTAAATGCACTTTTAGTCCCTACATTTTTAAGTTTTTCCATTTTAGTCCCTACATTTTATTTTTTCCACTTTTAGTCCCTAAAACCAATTTACGCTTTCCGTTTTAGTCCTTTCCGTCAGTCAACCAACGGAAATAGCTGAGGTGGCAGCCGGAACAATTAAAATATTATAAAAAATGCCACATCACCCTGACAAATCAGCATATATATTTTAAAAATTAATTTATTAATTTTAATTAAATAAAAAAAATAAAAACATAATTAAAAATAATAAAATCAAACCTAAACCCAGAAAATCAAATCCAAGAACACAAATTCAGAATTAAAAACAATGAAATCAAATGCCTATGAACACAAGAACACAAACCCAGAAAATCAAACCCAAGAACATGAAATTTATACCCACCAACAGCAACCCACAACCACCAAAATTTATACCCACCACCAAAACAACGCCACACACCGTCGAAACTTCAAAACCAACCTAAGAACCAGGTGCGGTAATTGCCTCTTCTTTTAGCCTTTTCACAGTAACAAAAAAAAATAAAAATAAAGGAAGAGAAGGTTTCACTTTCGGCCTTTCAGTTTCTGGGTGGAGCCAGCCACAATAACTTGTGACTTGTGAGAATTGTCAGCGACTGAAGATGGGTTTTGGTCTTCGGATCTTGGTTTCAATCCTAGTTGTCTTCCTTCTCCTCCAAACTCTCAACGCCACATCTTCATCAAGCGGTCGAAGGCCACTAGCTCGGAACAAGAACCGTCAGATCCCACCCAACTGTACCCACTTAGTGTCGGAGTCTCAGTGGTACGAGTGATATCGTAGACAATGAGAGCACCCACAGCGCCTCTATAGTAAGCAGAAGTGACAGCCCTGAAACGCTCTTGCCCAGCAGTGTCCCAGATCTGGGCTTTCACCTCCTTCCCATCAATTTCCACAGCCTGGGTCTGGAACTCGACACCAATGGTGGCCTTGGAGTTAGTATCAAACTCGTTTCTGGCGAAGCGTGACAGCAAGTTGGACTTGCCAACAGCAGAGTCACCAATGAGAACTATCTTCAACAAGTACTCCTCACCGCCTGAAGAATGCTCATCCATTTGTAATATAAAAATATCAATCAATGGATTCTCAAATGTTATCAGTATAAATTGTGTGTGCGTGACTATAAAAAGTCTTGGGTCTTTCTTTGCTTGCTTTTTTTTTGGTAGTGGAGATGGGGAGTTGGGAAAGGAGAAATGCGAGTAAATGGTAAATGAGAAGTTTGTTTTGTTATGTAATGAGTTGGAGGAGTGAAGACTTCATTTTAAATGGGTTTAATTTTGAATTCTTGTTCTTGGGTTTGATTTTCTGGGTTTGTGTTCTTGTGTTCATAGGCATTTGATTTCATTGTTTTTAATTCTGAATTTGTGTTCTTGGATTTGATTTTCTGGGTTTAGGTTTGATTTTATTATTTTTAATTATGTTTTTATTTTTTTTATTTAATTAAAATTAATAAATTAATTTTTAAAATATATATGCTGATTTGTCAGGGTGATGTGGCATTTTTTATAATATTTTAATTGTTCCGGCTGCCACCTCAGCTATTTCCGTTGGTTGACTGACGGAAAGGACTAAAACGGAAAGCGTAAATTGGTTTTAGGGACTAAAAGTGGAAAAAATAAAATGTAGGGACTAAAATGGAAAAACTTAAAAATGTAGGGACTAAAAGTGCATTTACGCCTAATTTTGTTATGAGAGTAATTTAATTTTAAGATCACATGACTTGAACTATAAGTAAGATTATGATTTTTTTTTTCAATTAAAGTAGAATTATGAATATAGATACTTTATTTGCATTCCAAATATTATAAGATAAAATAAATCTAGAAGTTTTTATAAATTTGGACTTTGATATCTTTAATAAGTACCATTACTTTTAAGTGTTTTAATTTTCTCAATTTCCTTAGGAGTATAATTAAGTTAATAGCTAAGGCTAGCATTTCACATAAATGACTATAATCATGTGACTAACATCTAGACGAAGTAATAATATATATAATCCAACAAATTAAGCATGTGAAATATATATATATATATATATATAGAGAGAGAGAGAGAGAGAGAGAGAGAGAGAGAGAGAGAGAGAGAGAGAGAGAGAGGGTTGGGTTCAAGTTATATTTGGTGTAACTCTAAACAATGTTACACTACCCAATAACTTGTTATTAAATTCATATTTTAAAATCCCACTGTTAAATTACATGTTTTATATGTATTTAACATGCATGTTAATTTTCATGTCAATCAAATGTTATTTACCATGCGATTCATAAACTCATCTTTTATGAATTATTTTAAATTACTAAAACTTGAATTTAAATAATTGATTGATAATATGACTATTGATCTTAGATCACTTTGAAATTTTGTAAGTATAGAGAATATATGAATATAATGTATTCCAACAATAGATTTTTTAAAATTTGCATCAAATAATAAATTATTAAGTAATGTAATATTACTTCGAATTATATACACATCAACAACAAGTTGTGTACATGGTATTATAAATAAATAGATAAAATTGTATGCATGATATCCAAAATTGATGTAAAAAATATCCATAATTTAACATATAAAAGTGGATGCGAAAAAAAAGTGAAATAATAGACAGAGTGAGAATAAAAAAGCTGCAGCTAAGAGGCTATTTGGATGCAAAAATTTCATTACTCAATTTCCGTCACTCAATTTCCATCACTCATCACTCATCACTTAATTTTTCACACCTGTTTGGCACCATCACTCACTTTCCATTACTCAATATTTTTCACACTATTTGTGGGCCCCATACTTGTCACTTGGTGCAACTTTTTTTTTTCCAGTACCTAGAAACCTGAACCCAGTGAAAGGAAAAAAAAAAAAAAAAAAAAAAAAAAAAAACCCCAGGAAGAGAAGACCGAACCCAAGAGAAGAAAGGAAAAAAAAAGGTCAAAAGGTGATCAAAAGGTGCGGCTGAGTTATGACTAGGGGTCCCTCATGTGTGTTTAATTACAAAAATATCATTGAGTTATAAGTTATGGAAACTGAAAGCAGTTAAAATGTATTTTCAGTTTTCATAACTCATAACTCAAAAATCAGATAATTGAGTGATGGAAACAGAGTTATCGTGTAGCCAAACGGACTTCTAGTTATGGGTCCTACCATTTTTGAGTTATGAGTTATGAAAACAGAAAATTGAGTTATACAAACAAAGCCATCTAGATAGCCTCTAAATGGTCACACACTTCCTCACACATGTAATCATGGAAAGCCACCCGTCAGTATTTTTCTCCTACGACTCACATAAATAACGCTTTTCTGTGTATTGTACCATCAATGAGGTATCAACGTGGGAAGCTAGTTGGATCAATGAAAATTGTCCACTCCATTATATTAAAAAAAGGAAACAGTAAAATCTTTATCTAGAGGATTCTCCACACTCCATTCCAATGAGTTTGAAAACTGTGCACAATGGAGTAGCGACCCATGCATGTGGTAACAATGGAGTAGGGACCCATGCATGTGAAATCCACGTCTATGTAAGAGGGACCACAATAAACACGATCCTCGCCTATCTCTGCCACATATATACATGGCCATCAATGCAAATACCAGACCAGCATAGTAGTGCCGCTCAAATTGTATTCCTATCTACTCCATGGCCAACCCGATCACTCTCCCTCTGTATGAAAAAATCCCACGTAAAAACACTTTACAAAGACTCTTTGATATCCTAATCTTCTTCCTTCTCCTTTCTCTTCTTATTTATCGTTTTCTCTTCCTCAAAAATCATGGTCTCACTTGGTTGCTTGCCTTCCTATGCGAGTCATGGTTCACCTTCACTTGGGCTCTCGTCATCAGCACCAAATGGAATCCTGTTGAATATAAAACGCATCCAGACCGACTCTTACAACGGTAACCTATAAGATGTTGTGCCAATAATACGTTACTTAATTTTAGTTGCCACTACAATTTGTGTTTGGCTGTTCTTCTTCTATATATTTTTATTACAATCTCTTTACCTGGTCAGGTGTCTAACATGATTGATTCATGTTCATAACTTTGATATAGGGTACCTGAACTTCCATCGGTGGACATGTTTGTGACAACTGCGGACCCTGTGCTAGAACCACCTATCATCACAGTAAACACCGTGCTCTCTTTGTTGGCAATTGATTATCCAGCTCACAAGCTAGCTTGTTACGTATCAGATGATGGTTGTTCTCCAATCACTTACTACTCTCTTGTGGAAGCCTCAAAGTTTGCCAAGCTTTGGGTTCCATTCTGTAAGAAGTACAATATTCATGTTCGAGCCCCCTTTAGATACTTTTCTAGTAACCCCCAAACTTTCGGGGGTAGTTCAAGTGATTTTCAACAGGAATGGAAGAGAATGAAGGTAATCCAAATCTGGAGTTGTGTCTGAAAATTTATTTTCCATCTTAAATCACAATATTGGTATATCTTATAAAAAAACTTTTTGTTTGCTATATTGCAGTAATCTAATGGTAAGATTATTACAAATTTTGTTACATAAAATTTATAAAGTTATATATCATCAATCACAAATTTAAGAAAAAAAATTCAAAAGTTATATATTATATTATTTAAGTCTATTAATCACGTTATTTGGCAGATCAATTTGTAAAAAATTAATCTGAAATAGTATAGCATTTTTCAATTTTGAAATGGGACAACGATGAGATCTTTGCCTGCAATTTATATGCAAATTTGTTTTTCTTTTTCTTCTGTAGGATGAGTATGAGCGACTTAGCCACAAAATTGAGGATGCGGTCCAAAAGTTCGTGCCAAGTGATTTTAATGGAGACTTTGCAGAATTCTCGAACATAGAACGCAGAAACCATCCAGCTATTATCAAGGTAACATTAACTCCCAAATAAAGAAAAAAAGAAAAGAAGAAGAAGAAGAAGAAGTAAAACTCAATGATTCGGGGGAAAAAAAAAACACAAAACAGAAAGAAAGAAAAAAAAAAAAAACATAAAAACAAAAACAAAAAGCAAAACTCAGTTGAAGAGTTGGCTTATCCTTTCACAAAATCGGCTTATATATTAGAGTACATACTCATAGCGTATCAATTAACTAACTAATGTTCCATCAAAAAAAGAAATCAATTAACCAATGATTTCCAAATAGCAGCCGCCACTTTGACTATTGATCAGCTATTACTATTGTAGTTTGTCAGAATTTAATTTTTGACCTTTACCGTAGTATAGCCTTGCCGACTAGCGAGACTTCAGTGTTTCCCTTTTTTTTTTTTTTTTTAATAAATCATTTTAAAAAAAATTTTTATGAAAAAATGAAAAATAAACTAATTTCTTTTAACAATTTTTTTAATTTTTCATAATTTTTTTTTTCTAAAATTAATGATTAATGTATACCCTAAAAACATACATTAACCGGGTCCTATTAAAATTACATGTAAATTCTAAAAGATATCTAGTGTATTGGATTTATTTAAAACATAAGAATAAATGTCATAAGCATGAAACCATTTCTATATAAAAGAAATATTACATATGTGTATGTTTGATATATGTATGATACTTTGTTCTGATTTATATTATTTTACAATAGGTTATATGGGAGAACAAGATAAGTCTTCTAGATGGATTGCCACATTTGGTTTATATATCAAGAGAGAAGCGACCAAATCATCCACATCATTACAAAGCAGGAGCCATGAATGTTCTCGTAAGATATTCTTTACGGAGGATAAAATTTGTAGGATTTTATTTTAATAAATCTTATCACTCTTTACTGATGTATTCTAATTGGCTAACACATTTTTCCCCCTTTTTTGGAACCGATTGTATCATATATAGGCCAGAGTCTCTGGTTTGATGACGAATGCTCCCTATATGTTGAATGTAGACTGTGATATGTTTGTCAACAATCCAAAAACTGCTCTTCATGCAATGTGCCCACTACTGGATTCCAAGAGTGAAAACAAAATTGCATTTTCTCAATTCCCACAAGTGTTCTATGGTGGATTAAAGGATGACCCATACGGCAATCAATTGGTGGTTTTATTTAAAGTGAGTCAAATTGAATCTTAATCTTACGAAATAAGTCTTTTCTTTTTTCTTTCATACTCTATAATTAAATAAACATCAAATTTTAGGGATATGTTACGTGACTAAAGGAAATTTAATAATATGAAGAAAGTTATCATTTGATTAGTCAAGTACTTAACTGCCTTTTATGTGCATATAAAGTATGTGGGGCATGGAATAGCAGGACTTCAAGGACCTATTTATGGTGGAACAGGATGCTTTCACAGTCGGAAAGTTATCTATGGTCTATCTCCAGATGATGTAGATTCAGTAAACGGTAAGTAAATTAATTTTGGATTTTAACCAACCAAAAAAAAAAAATGTCATTCTCTATTAACCATAACATGTTTGTTTCAATTTTCTTCAACTTCAATAAGCAACTAACTTTTAGTGACAAAACGTGAACTTTTGGGTCCATTGGACAATCGCTTCATCATCATGGTGGAGATTTTCCTTTTTGTACTACTAATATTTTATTTTTCTCTTTCCTTTTGGCAGAAAAAACGGCTAATAACATTCTTTCAAATTTTGGGAGCTCAAAGGAGTTGATCAAATCAGGTGCTAATGCTTTAAAAGGGAAGACAGATCCACCACCCAATCTTTCGAATTCATTTCAGGCATCATACCAAGTCAGTGGTTCTGCTTATGAGTATGGTACTAGTTGGGGTACAAAGGTTAGTAACATAAAACAGCAATGTTAAATATGCCACTTTTTTCAAAACTTGTTATGGTGCTAAATAAATTGTAATTATATGGCCGTTACTGAATCTATTTTTAGTATCTACCAATAGTTTTAAAAAAAAAAAATTTAATCTCTAAATTTTTTCAACAAATATATACAAATCACAAATTAGGAGGACCATTAAACGTATGTAAACCTTACTTTTAAAAATATTTGAAGTTTAGCCGACTGCATGGATCAATTTTAAGCATTGCATTTTTTCAGTGTTTTTTTTTTTTTTTTGATAAGGTGTTGAGCCAGTACATTTCACTGAATATGTATGGGAAGGTGCACTTTTAATTACTTCCCTTATTCTTTTTATTTATTTATTTAGTTTTTTGATTTTTACGGTCCAACTCTGATGATTGTGGGTGCCCCATTTTAGGTTGGATGGAAATATGGATCGACCACAGAAGATGTCCACACTGGACTAATGATCCATAAAAGAGGTTGGAGGTCGGCCCTTTTATCACCAAACCCCCCGGCCTTTTTAGGGTGCGCACCCTCAGGTGGGCCTTCCGTAGCAACCCAACAAAAGAGGTGGGTAACAGGCCTACTTGAAATTCTTTTTAGCAAAAGTTGTCCTATATTTGCGACTTTCTTTGGAGAGCTTCAATTTAGGCAATGTTTGGCATATTTATGGATCCTCATGTGGGGTCTACGCTCCATCCCCGAGCTATGCTATGCTGCTTTGCCTGCGTATTGTCTCATCACCAACTCCCACTTCTTGCCCAAGGTGAGGACAAACCACAGCAAGCCTCTAATTTTACTTTTGCATATATGCTCCTTCCAAGGTCTAATTTGTCTTTTTATTGCATGTTTCTGTTCGTATTTGCCACTAAAATAAATTAATGATAGCTTTTTTTGAGGGTGGGGAATTTTCTTTTTCTTAAGACTCTAATTTAGGCGTGGCAAAATTAAGCCCCTTAGATGGAAAATAATAAGAGGAGTAATTTTTAATAAAAAATTAACATCTTATAAAAAGAAATATACAATCTCAATTTGTTAGCTATTAAATTTAGGAACGAAATGTTAATTGTCAAGAATATTATAGCTTAATCAGTGAAGCACCTCTTGTGTGTCAAGATTAAAGTCCTCCCATCAACTATAGAATTATCCAATTAAAAAAAAAAAAAAAGCTAATCATTTAAACTTAAAAAATGCATTTAAAAGTCATTCTGCAACCCTAAACCATTACGCTGATGTTTATTTATAGCAAGACATATAGAGCTACAATTGTGTCATGCCAAAACTTTGTGTTGTATAAATCTTGTGCATGTCATCATTATTGCCTCTTTATTTTTTGCAAATGTGTTCCATACTTCCACCAAAACAAAAATCATGTGCATATGGTAATCTCTATTCGAAGTAATAAATTTTCCTATTGTCCAAAATTTGCATGACGAAGCTCATGAAACTATAATATATTCAAAATTAAGTTTATAGTTTTTTTATTATTTTTTTATTTTTATTTTTTAATTTTTTTTACTGTTTTTCTAACCTTGCATGAAACTATAATGTATTCAAAATTAATTTTTTATAGTTTTTTTTTTTTTTTTTTTTTGTTTGTTTGTTTGTTTTATACTGTTTTTGCAACCTTAAAACGTGCATATGTATATTCAGGTGCAAGAACCAACACTATATGTACTAGCTGCTATCTTCATCATTTACAACGTATACACTTTATCCGAGTACCTAAGAAGCGGCCAATCAGTTCGAGCATGGTGGAATAATCAAAGAATGTCACGAATAAACACAATGAATGCATGGTTATTCGGATTTCTCAGTGTGATACTTAAGCTCTTAGGAATGTCCGAGACAGTTTTTGAAGTAACACAAAAAGACCAATCTAGTGATGATGCCAGTGATGCTGAAGCGGGAAGGTTCACCTTCAACGAGTCCCCAATTTTCTTGCCTAGTACAACCATTTTGGTCGTGCACTTGACAGCGTTGGTTGTGAGTTTATTAAAGTTGCAACCTCCAGCTCGTGATGGGCATGGGTCTGGGCTAGGGGAGGTATTTTGTAGTGTGTATTTGGTGTTATGCTTCTGGCCATTTTTGAAGGGATTTTTTGGGAGAGGAAGACATGGGATTCCCTCATCTACAATATGCAAGTCAACTGCTTTAGCGTTACTTTTTGTGTACTTTTGTAGAAGGGCTACAATAGGTTGAGACTTTGGTCATGAAATTATTTTCTTTGCTCACTACGATTGAGGTTTTGGTCATGAAATTATGATGTTTCTCACAGTAGGTTCAAACTCAAATTTAGAAAATCAAAACTTGTATGAATTCTTGATGTGAGAGATATTATGGTTCAAGAGACTAAATCTACCCTACGTAGGTGCCCATGTATTAACATGTTCCCATCCATCCCTACCCCACCCCCGAAGGATTATATAATTTTTTTTCTTTATGCTTTCCAATAAAGTTTAGTTTCCCTTCGAATTGGTGTTTTAATAATATGTATTCTAATTTTCTTTGATGAAAATATGTACTCTAATTTGAATAGCAAAAATTCCATACTTTAATTTTCCATTTTGCCTTATTTGCATCTATACGACGTACATGTTCGTTGTTATAAATAAACGTAGCTAACTCCAGTGCCTGCCCCCACACCACCCCCCCCCCCCCCCCCCCCCCCTCTCTCTCTCTCTCTCTTCTTTCCACTTGTTCTGGGAATTATGGAATTTACAATACTAACTAAAGAACTAGTACGCAAATCCATATTTAAAGAAGTGAAATTTTTTATAAAATCATGCTTGTATAAATGGATCTATGAACCAAACATTAAGTTCACAATGTATGCATAATATATTTAGATATTGGAATTGCTTGAATCCTGACCAAGACTCAAGCAATTTCAATATCGAAATATATGCATGCATGTCATATATATGCAAATAAAATACCATCTAGCCTCCATGTACAAATTTAATTAGATCAGATCAAGAGAATAGCTACATGTAAAGATAAATCGATCCAATCAGTCAAGCTTATTATTCAAAAAACCATCACATATTATTCCAAGAGGCAACTAGATAGAACATAATGGGTAAGTCATAAAAGAACATGGGTAAGCCATATAATCATAATAACATGTGAAGCAAGCATAAAATGATATTCATGCACTACAAAAAACGTGTTTTTAAGCCACATTTTTTAGCTACATTTTCCAAAAACGCAGCTACAGGCAAGACTTTGAACTGCATTTTTAAAAACACAGCTCCACCCTGGATGTATAGCCGTGTTTTTAAAAACGCAGCTATAGACCAGCTCTGAAGCCATGTTTTGTGATGTTGAGGCTGCGTTTAGCTGGGTAGGACTTAAGCCACGTTTTTAAAAATGTGGCTATAGACCCATTCAGAGTTTTTTTTTTTTTTTTTTTTAATTATTATTAAACGCAGCCTATACATGTTTGGAGTTGCGTTTGTTTAAACGCGGCTACAGTTTGGTATAAATTAAAAAAAAAAAAAAAAAACCCTAACCTACTCTCTGATCTCTAACCCGATCTCTCACCATCTCTCTCACTCTCTCCCTTTGACTCCCAAACCCTCACCTTCAACCCACCCCTTTCTACCACCGATCCTCCTCACCATGGATGAAGCCATCACTTTCTCTCACTCCGATCACCAGCACCACCACTACGGTGGTCTTCTCCATCCCCGAACCAACTCTCTCAACCTCTCTCTAATCCTCAAATCACCATGGCGGCAATGGTGGTTGCAGCATCAGAGCCATTTGGATCATCAACAGCCTCGACGCCATCGTTTTCTCCAGGTACTTATGAAAATATGCCGTCGTTTCACATTCTTCATTTGTTGTGTACTAATCAATTTGACTCTTCTTCTCACATTTAGGGTTTTCACACTATAATTTTTGATTTCCAAATTTTCCCTCATTGTTTTGTGTGCTCACTGTGTTGATACTATTCTATAACATCTACAAGGGCTATTTTAGTAATCTGTCAAGTAAGATTTGTTATATATTGTAAGGTTGAATTTTATCAACCATCTTATTGGCTTTATTCTGTGCCAAATTTGCTTGTATTTTAGCAATTAGTAAACCTGTATTTAGGTGGGAATCATGTAAGAGTAGTGTATGAGAGAGTGTGAAGAAATGCTTAAGATTGTGCAAAGAAGCAGGGACTTGCGATTGGGAAGGGATCTAACAACATGGTTTTGTTCTCTCTTCAACTTGGAGCATTAAGGTCTTATATGACCGATCACACTGCAATGGTGGCAAGTTGGAACAAACTTAGATCCATCCAAAGCCTTAGGTTGAGACCTAAACGGAGGCTTTGACTTAACAGCCTTACTCTTCACCTTTTGATTTCTTTTATATGGAGGAATGTACACCGATTTGTCCTTTGAGGTAGAACTCACAATAGGCACAAAATTGGGTACCACAACATGATTGCAACAGATATTATCATCATTTTTATCAATAGGTTCAGCAATTAAACACTTGGCATGTATCTTAAGAGATTCATTTTCACATTTAAGATCATCAACTAGTTTGTTAGACAAAACAAGTTTAGCATCCAAGTCCATATTCAGACATTCAAACTCTTTCAGCTTTTCAAGAGAATTTTCAGCAAGCTTCTTATATTTTTCAACCAATTTATGGGATTCATTGAGCTTAGCAATCAAATCATCATTTTCATAAAATAACTTGCTCAAATTCTTTTGAAACTTCTTAGCATCTTTCTTCAAGAGTTTGATGTTAGGAATATCAACAACACCCATAGAATCATGTAACATGACATTACAATTATGAGGATAAACACTCATAGAGGCCTTTTCACAAACACATGGCATGTTACAATCAACAACATCCATAGAAGTATACAAAGCACTATCCATGGCAAATAAACACAAGGGGTCAAGGATCACACTTAGGTAATGAAACTAAATCAAGTGTACCCACTCTAATACCAATTGAAAGCTCAAAATGTGTAAAAACACAGAAGCTTGTTTAGAACCCCAATTCAAATTACGGCTTGGTTGATTTTACACTAACTTAATACTAAGTGTGGAATAGTGTAAACACAAGCATACAAGCACGAGAGCTACTTTAATCCATATTTAAAGTAACACAACAGTAAAATGAAATGAACAATAGTAGGGAAGAGAGATGCAAACACAGATAATACTGAGACGTGTTATCGAAGAGGAAACCGAAGAACTCGACGAAAAACCTCTCCGCCACCCTCCAAGCGGTAATCGATCCACTAGACAATCAGTTGGGATACATGGGTAAGCAAGAGACTTTCCAAGCCTAATCTACCTTCTGTACCTAAGCCCTCCAAGCTCCTACTCCAACAAGGCTTCTCGGAACCGTGTCTTGTCTAGCTCTTCGGATCCCGCAACAAGCTCCATGTTGCATCTGCCAACCTTGGCATCTTCCAATACTTCCCAACAACACCAAAAACACTCACTACACTCTGAAAATGTGTGGATTGTGTTTGGGTACAAATCTCCTCTCAAGGTATGATAATGGGAGAGGGAAGGAGAAAATGCTACAATTAATTCTCACTAAGGATGAGTAGCTCTTTCTCAAAAAGATGGGTGTGTGTGTTGTAGAAAGCCTATCTAGGGTTTTTCTCTCTGAATGGCCTCACTTACATTTGTGGGTAATGAGGGTATATATAGTATGGGTGAAGGGTAAGGAATTCACACATAAAAATCCTCTAGGCAGAATGTTTCGCGACTGTCTCGCAGGAAGGCCTTACCCGCGAGACACTCGCGAAAACGATAGCCTGACACGACTCTTCAGCTTCTAGTCATGTGCACCTCATATGCTCTTTCGCGGCTTAACTTCTTGTGTGCTTCTCGCGAAATCCACTAATTTTTCATTTAAGCTTGAGTCTTTACCAACTTAATACTAAACCCAATACAATAAAATCCCACAAAATACAAGGAACAAAATTAGAGCAATTACAACACCTTTTGTCATGGAATAAAGCCAACATAAAATATAGTTATAAATCACAACTTTACAGTTATAAAGGCAACTTGTATTAAAAAATATTTCTTGTGCTCTTAAATGAAATAATGAGAAGCTAAATTACTAAACTAGGAAGTGAACCAAGTGACACATTGAGTTAACAATACTTCTGGTTGGATTTATTGATTTTCTGAAAGTAGATGATATACTTACGACCATTGAGCGGCCTACTATTGTCCTTCAGGTTCACAGTGTATAAAGAATTTGGGAACTCTCTCTCTATAAATAGAATGAATGAGCTTTATTGATTGAATATGAGAATACAACTTAATCTGTACACTGTAGCTATCTATATATACAATCTATGGAAGTAAAGGAAAGTAACTAATTCCGTAAAAAGAGGAAAAAATGGTTACAACAGTCCCACTTGTGCAAGCTGTATTTTTGCTTATGTCATCTTTCTATCCACGTGTCATCCTCCTATCCACGTGGCAAGGCTCCTTCATGCATGTGAATAAAGTGTTCATGATAAGGGACCGATTCAATTACTTCTAACAGTTCTGGACTAATCCAATCTCTCTGTATTTCAGTTCCTTGAGTGCTGCCCTGTTCTCTGCCCTGTTCTCCATCTCTGGTCTTGTATCTGTTAATAGCTTGAGTGCATTCTTCCTTGCTTTTAACACTCCCCCTCAAGAGCAAAGCTCTTGCTTCTTGATTCAAGGATGGATACTCAGGATATTGAATGGTTTGTGCAAAAATATTGATAACTCCCAACCTTTTTTGCAACCTTAGAAAATTATCCACACCTAGAGCTTTAGTAAAGATATCTGCCAATTGATTCCTTGAATTAACATGGAAGGTCTTAATTGTACCATCTAAAACCCTATTCCTCACAATGTGACAGTCTGCTTCTATGTGCTTGGACCTTTCGTGGAAGACTGGGTTTGCAGCAATATGTAACGCAGCCTGGTTGTCACAGTACATGAAGGCAGGTTTGTTATGTGTGACATGAAGGTCCTTCAATAGGTACATCAGCCAGAGAATTTCACATGTAGTTGAAGCCATTGACCTATACTCTGCCTCTGCTGAAGACCTTGACACCACAGCCTGTTTTTTTGACTTCCAAGAGATCAATGCATTGCCAAGAAACACACAATATCCAGTTAATGACTTTCTGGTATCAGGGCAGCCTGCCCAGTCAGCATCATAGTAAGTTTTAAGCTGCAAATTTGACTCCACAGGAAAGAAAACTCTTTGCCCTGGTGTGCCTTTGAGGTATTGCAATATTCTTGTTGCTGCCTTCATGTGAGGGACTCTAGGCTGTGATAAAAACTGACTAAGTCTGTGAACAGAGTAGGTAATATCAGGCCTGCTAAGTGTAAGATACATTAGCTTCCCTATTAACCTTCTGAATTGACCTGGCTCCTTAAGTAACTCACCATCACCCTTGGACAATTTTAACTATTGTTCCATAGATGTTTTGGCAGGTTTACAACCAACCATGCCAGCCTCTTTAAGTATTTCAAGAACATATTTTCTCTGATTTAGGCTAATACCCTTATCACTCCTTGCAATTTCTAAGCCCAAGAAGTATTTGAGAGAACCTAAGTCCTTAATTCCAAACTTCTGGTCTAGGATAGCTTTAACTGAGGCAATACAACCTGGATCATTACCTGTTAGAACCATATCATCCACATATACCAATAATGCAGTGAACAAATCACCATTGGAATGAATAAACAAAGAATGATCTGCCTCGGATTGAATGAAACCAAGCTGTAGGATGGTGGTAGACAACTTTGTATTCCATTGCCTTGATGCTTGCTTCAATCCATAAAGAGATTTCACAAGTTTACAAACCAAAGGGGCAGAAGAATGTGGTGAAGAACACTCCCCCTTACTGTGAAAACCAGGGGGCAAACTCATGTATACCTCTTCATCTAAGTCTCCATGCAAAAAGGCATTGTTAATGTCTAGTTGATGAAGAGGCCAACCTTTGGCTGAAGCAAGTGCAAGAAGAACTCTGATAGATACAGTTTTTGCAACTGGAGAAAAAGTTTCCAGAAAATCTAAACCTTCTCTTTGGGTATAACCTTTGGCCACAAGTCTGGCCTTGTATCTCTCAACACTACCATCTGAGTTGAACTTCACCCTATACACCCATTTACAGCCAATGGGGGTCTTTCTAGCAGGTAGAAGAGTAAGAATCCAAGGTCCAGTCTTCTCCAAAGCCTGAATTTCCTTATCCATTGCCTCTCTCCAAACAGGAATTTGAACGGCTTGGGGGAAAGTAGCAGGTTCTGGATGACAGGCATTGACAGTCATGAGATAAGACTGATAGGAAGGATTCATGTGTGAATAACTGAGAAAATCAGCCATATCATATGGGCAACCTGAAGCAGGAACTTTTGCAGCTGAAGTGCAACCCGGATCAGCAACTATTGCAGCTGAATTGCAAGCATACTCTTGCAGGTAGGCAGGTGTTTTATGGACCCTGGTGGATTTTCTGGTGTGTGGAAGTGCAGTAACAGGTATAGGAACAATAGGTGAAATAGAAGTAATTTCTAAAGAATTTGAATTAGACAAAACAGTGTCATGGGGAATGGATGTAGAGCTGTCAGTATCATGGACAGATGGAGACAATGTAATTGGAATATTTGAAGTATGAGGTGGAAGACCAATGACATCTGAAGTATGAGATGGAATATGGACCTCTGAAATACTAATAGGAGTGACAAAAGAATCTAAATTGCTGTATGTAGGAGAATGAGAACCAACATCAGTTGTAACAAAAGGATCATTGAAATCAGTTTTGCTTTGAACATAAGGAAAATGATTTTCATGAAAAACAACATCTCTAGATGTAAACACAGTTTTGGTAGACAAATCCAAAACTCTATAGCCTTTAACCCCAAAAGGATAGCCCAAAAAAATGCATTTTTTAGCTCTTGGATCAAACTTGGTCCTATTATGAGAGAGAGTGGAAGCATAACAAAGACATCCAAAGGACCTTAAATGAGAATAAGTGGGGGAATGACCAAATAAAACTTCATAAGGAGTTTTATGGTTTAAAACAGAGGAAGGGAGTCTGTTTATCAAGTAAACAGCAGTTAAGATGCAATAACCCCAAAGGTGTAAAGGTACATTGGATTGGAATTTAAGAGCTCTTGCAACATTTAAGATGTGTTGATATTTTCTCTCCACAACAGCATTTTGTTGTGGAGTTTCAACACAACTTAATTGATGTAAGATGCCTCTTTTAGTAAAGAAATCTTTAAGGAAAAACTCAGTACCATTGTCTGATATAATGCATTTCACTTTCCTTGCAAATTGTGTTTCAACCATTGTACAAAATTGGTCTAAATAAGATGCAGTTTGGGATTTATGCTTCAACAGATATACCCATGTACATCTTGAACAATCATCTACAATGGTTAGAAAAAATCTACAACCATGAATGGTGGGAACAGAGAAAGGTCCCCATATATCACAATGAAGTAAATCAAAACATTCATTGGAAATAGTTGTACTGATATTGAAGGGTAATCTCTTCTGTTTAGCAAGTGGACAAATGTCACAATGAAAATTTGCATTAGAATTGATACAATGTACATTGGTCTTATTCAATAAAGCCAATTTGGCATCTGATATGTGTCCTAATCTAGCATGCCATATGTGTGGCAGAACCTTATTAGCAGAAACAGACAAAGAAACAGAATTTGAAGTTGATGCTGATTCTCCCTTTAACAGCAAATAGAGACCATTGATCTCCTTACCCAGACCAATCGTGCTCCAATGAGCTAGGTCCTGAATAAAGCATAGATTGCCAAAAAATATGAGACAACAGAGAATGGATTTTGCCAATTGACCGACAGAAATCATATTAAAATTAAAGGAAGGAACACAAAGCACATTAGAAAGAACAAGATTTTCTGAGACTTTAACTGTTCCTATGTGAGTCACTAAGGCAGATTCACCATTTGGAAGATTCACAAATGTGTTTAGAGTGGCAGTGATAAAGGTAAAAACAGTAATAGAATGAACCATGTGGTCTGTAGCTCCTGTGTCTATGACCCAATTAGAATTCCTAAAGGCATCTCTATTGACATTTTTAGCAGAAAATATAGAGTGTGACAGATTAGGACTAAAAGGAAAATTAGAGGAAGTACCTGACATGAGGTCAGAACAAGGATTGGCTGAGGAATTAACTTGTGATTGTGAAGAAAACACATCAAAAAATGCCACCAGAATGTCCTTCCACACCAGCCATACTTGAAGAAGCTCGCACATTAGCTACATGGTGTGATCCATCACCTCCAGAAGCAGATCCTGAACCAGAATTGAGAAAAGCCAATAACTGCTCACATTGTGCCTTGGAAATAGGACACAAATTGCTTCCTGATGTGAAATTCTCAGTTCCATTGCTCAAATGTGAAGAGACCTGATTTGCACTAGCATTATTTTTCCCTTTTGGCTTGTATCCTGGCGGGTAGCCATGAAGTTTATAACACTTTTCAACAGTATGCCCAGACATGTTACAATGTGTGCAAAATGGCCTTTCTTTCTTCCCATTTCCTTTGTTCCAAGAAGAATAACCTCCTGAATTGTTCTTTGAATTAGCATACATTGCTACTACATCTCCCTGTGATGAGCTTGATCCTTCATGACCAAGATTTTTATGTGATTCTTCTTGTAGAACCAAAGAGTAAACCTTGTTCATTGAAGGAAAACGGATCATATGTGAGAATTTGACTACGAAGAGTCTCATAGTTCTCATTAAGCCCCATTAAAAACCTCATCACATATGCCTTGTTGTGTGACGTGCTTAGCAGCTTCATAGCACCACACGAACATTGTGGAAGTGGCTCAAAATTGAGCAATTGATCCCAAAGTCTCTTGAATTTAGTGTAATATTCAGAAACTGACATCTGATTTTGGCAGAGGTGTGAAATCTGCTTCTGTGAATTGTAGATTTTAGGACCATTCCCTTGTGAAAACTGGTTCTGCAACTCAATCCACATCTCCCTCGCAGTCTCACAGTACATAATACTGCTTGATACATCCACATGCATCGAATTGATCATCCAAGATGATACCATAGTATTGCAGCTCTCCCAATCTTCATACAGAGGTGAATCCAAATCTGGTTTGATGATCTTGCCATTGACAAAACCAATCTTCTTCTTGGCTGTAAGAGCAAGAATCATCGCCCTTGACCATGATTGGTAATTCCTCATTCCAAGCAATGGTTGCGTAACCAAGATACTGCCTGGATTTTCACTCGAGCTAAGAAAATAGGGATTGGGAGGAATGGAATTAGGGTTAGGAAGAGTAGAATTAGGAGGATCATTATTGGAATTCAAGGCAGACTGTGATGGTTGAGGATCAGAGGGATTATTGGATTCAGAGGACGCCATTGTTGTGCTTCACCGAAGCTCTGATACCATATAAAGAATTTGGGAACTCTCTCTCTCTAAATAGAATGAATGAGCTTTATTGATTGAATATGAGAATACAACTTAATCTGTACACTATAGCTATCTATATATACAATCTGTGGAAGTAAAGGAAAGTAACTAATTTCATAAAAAGAGGAAAAAATGGTTACAACAGTCCCACTTGTGCAAGCTGTATTTTTGCTTATGTCATCCTTCTATCCACGTGTCATCCTCCTATCCACGTGGCAAGGCTCCTTCATGCATGTGAATAAAGTGTTCATGATAAGGGACCGATTCAATTACTTCTAACAGTTCTGGACTAATCCAATCTCTCTGTATTTCAGTTCCTTGAGTGCTGCCCTGTTCTCTGCCCTGTTCTCCATCTCTGGTCTTGTATCTGTTAATAGCTTGAGTGCATTCTTCCTTGCTTTTAACACAGTGAATTCCAGAAGGAATACGAGAAGGGGATTCATAAATCTAAGTAAGGTTCTTTTAAGCGTGTATGTTTTTCTAATTTGACCTATTTATTTACTAAGCTTGTATGTACTTTGTCTTTAGGTACTGGGAACCAACGTATGAGGACTCTCTTAATTTGATTGCTCGAGTGCCATTAGTGGCTGCCTATGTCTACCGCAGGTAAGCAAGGATATTATTTCTCATTTATTTTCAAAATTTGGTGTAATTGCATTTTGGACTGGATCTAGAATGATGGTAAACTTGATGTTATAAAGCTTTTATAAATGTTAAATGTAAGGATAGTCCCTGCCGGTGTACGAATATACATAATTTACTTTTGTAATTTATAATAAAAAAAAAAAAAAAATTGTTAAATGCAAGGATACGTGCCCACCCCTGTTGGATCTATTTTTTTTTCCCCATGTAATGGAGAGATGATGCTGTTACTCATTTGTGTAAGAAGGTCTGAGATAGTGCCTTGTATTTGTTTCATTAAATATCATTTAAATTATGGGGGAGTACTTTCTTTTATTTTCCTTTTTGGCGTTTCATTTAGTACTTTTTTTCCGCCTTTGAGATCATATAGTGAATGATATAAATAAGAGAGCTGCTAATTTTCTGGTGTAGGCTAGGCAAGTTCATCTAGATAAAAATCCAAACGACTCTCAAGCGGCTGAAAGATTTCAAGCTAGTTCATCCAGTTAAAAATCTACTAATTTTTTTCCTTATAGAAAAATTCAGGTTTTGGCTTTTCAATACTATAGAAACAATAAGGAATCTACTAACAGAATTTTTTTATTTTTCAATACTGTTTCCTCTACTCTAGTGTTGTGGAATGACCTATTTTACACAAATTTTGGCTTTATTTCTTCAACTTTTATTTCAGAAGGTGTTGTTAGACCAGGCAAACAGTCAAACACAACATTGCATTGTCCTAAACTTAATTATGATTGCATTGTTCTAATATGCTTCTCTTGTGTTGATGGTTGGTCATTTCTTTCTCTTCCATATATTCTTTGATTCTTTTATTTTTAATCCTATGGTTAGGATTTGTATGTTAATTTTACACAAATTTGTCTGTCTCTAGGCCTAAATTTTATAGCCAACTGCTTTGGGCTAGTGAACATTACCCAATCTACGCCTTTTGAGGAGACTTTCTCTCTCTCTCTTCTTATATATATACCTCTCTTTGTCACTATTGTTTCTTGTGCAGTAGTAGTTGTAGTAGTAGTAAATTCAAAAGCAGAGTTTTGTGTTTGTATTACATTTTGCAACCACCTAGGCTAGAAGAGAGGAAGAAGTAAGAAGAAGAAGAATATAGAGGTTCGATCCAGTAGAAGAGGCAGAGAAAGAGAGAGCAGCCCAAATAGGGTCAAAGTCTACAACATGCATCCAAGGGTGGTCAAACCCATCAAAAAAGTACAAGTTGTTTACTATCTCTCAAGAAATGGCCATCTTGAACACCCACATTACATGGAAGTCACCCATTTAGTCAATCAACCTCTTCGTTTAAGAGGTAGCTATTCCAAAAATCATTTATTTCCTGCTTCTATAAATTTCCATCTTCAAAATTTTTTTAATTTAGTTTTTGTGTGAGTATAAGGAAATGGTATTCCAAATTGGAAGTAATTGGAGTGTGGAATTTTATTATATTATTTTGAATAGGCAGTATTGGTTAATCTTATTGGAGTGTGTAATTTTCTTGGGCCAGATTGTCGGATGCTTTAGCTCTTAAATATTAGTTATTTAATCTACCGACTTCTATTGAATAATGGTATCTGGTTGTCTTCATTCCTTTTAGTTTTTATCAGCATGGCGGGGTGCTACATTATGCATGATGATACCGGTTTTTTTCCAAAAATAAAATTTTTATATTAAAAAAAAAAAAAAAAAAAAACTGCTTACAGAAGCATTATGCACTATTTTCTGTTTGCTTTCAGTACTTAAGTTTTGATGTGTGATTAGTGTGCTGTCCAAATTCAGACTGAACTACAATTAGAAATTAGACTCCCAATAGGGTTAAGTTAGAGACGTAATGACAATGGCAGTTAATAGAAAAATATTCTCATGCAGGGATTGTAGATAGTCTTTTCATTTATGATTTTATAAGCTAACGTGCTATCTGCATAAATTTCCATCATCTTATTTTTATCATCTTCATTGTGTAGGTTTTCCTGAAGCAGCATCTTACAAATGTTGTCTTTGACTCCAATTTTGCCGATGAAGGTTAGTTTTCTGGTTTTGTCTTGTCCGTTATGAACCAAGCCAATTGTATTATTTCTTGTGCTATGATTATTCTACTAGTGGCATGTTGTTACATTTCATGAACAAGGAATGATTGAGGGGACAGGTACCAGTAATGTAGTCTAAGTTTGAAGCAAGTTATTGCTTATATGATATGAGTGATAATTCTAACACTGGGCTAGAGCTAATGAGCTTTAGCTCAAATGACACATGCTCCTCCCTCATTAACGGGATGGAGGGTAAGGTAGTGAGTTCAAGACTCACAAGATGTGTATAGCTTACCAATGAGGAAAGGTCTTATCACTTTGCATCCACCTGGGATGCCTCAGCAATAAGGGAGAGTGCCTGGATAACTGTAAACCTAGAAGTCTTTCATTCAACTCCTAGCTAAGGCATTTTGTGATTTACTTGATGCCAGCTCAGTGGGGGTATGTAGGCATCCTGGATTTACCCCTCAATGGCAGTCCCACTGGCCCATACCAGTGCTTGCATGTGTGTATTTATAGTTATCTTTGCATAATTTCTTGTTAGTTGATGTTTTATTTTCTTAGGAATTTAAATTCAAAATGAGGACAATAATGTTTGTGACTCATTGTTTATAATATGAGTTATGTTTGCAAAGGAAGATGATACTAAGGAGAAAAAAATGGCAATGAAAGTATTGTGATTGGGCAGGAAAAAAAAGAGAAAAAACCTATAGCAGCGTTTTTTAAAAACGTGGCTATAGATATAAGCTTGAAATCAAATTCTAATCCTATCATGCATGGCAGTACCCATTCATGTCAATGAAAACATGTTCAATCACATTATTCATGCAAACAAACACTTTAATTAAGCAAAAAAGAATTTGAAAACAATGACAATATTAAGGGAGAATTTAGAGATTATACGTACCCTTAGAGACCTTGATTTAGATTATGGGAATTGGATTTAGGAATTTTCTAGAGTATTTGGGAGAGTTTTAAGAGGATTTCAATTAATTTTTTTTACTTGTTCAACCAGGAGTAGCATTACAGACAAGTGAGAGGGTTCAAATGAGCCCCCTAGCTTAGACCAAAAAAAGTTATATAAAAAATTATATATATTTTTTGTTTTGATCCCTTAAAATAAAAATTTGAACACCTTGATCCTAAAATTTTTTAAACTCAGCTGAAATAAACTTGAACATGATTATCTTAGTACTACTTTCACAATATTTTCACAATAAAATTTAAGCGATAAGTTGTAACTAGTTTTATGTGGATCCACAACTAATATAATAACTTTTTTACTTACCTTAAACAACTTCCCATCTAGATTTTGTTGCAATTTTTTTAAAAAGTATTATGCTAGTAAAACTACTTTGAAAATATTTAATTTTATAAGAAAAAAAATGTTTCAAGATTTTGGTCATTCATTAAAAAATCATAATAAACCTTCTCTTCGGGACTTTGGCATTGACAGTAGATTGAGTTGTTTTTTTTTTTTTTTTCATTGCACTTTTCTTCTTCATGAGCAAGAAATTACACCACCAATACAACTAACAGATCTACATCTACATCTGTGATTCTTTTTTTATTCTCTCTATTTCTCTTTCTCCCTTCTATGTTTTCTTAGTTTTTCTTCTGTTTGATAAAGTAGTTTAATAGGTGCTCTATAGGTAACAAAAAAAGACCAATCTAGTGATGATGCCAGTGATGCTGAAGCGGGAAGATTCACCTTCAATGAGTCCCCAATTTTCGTGCTGGGTACAACCATTTTGGTGGTGCACTTGACAGCGCTGGTTGTGAGTTTGCTAAAGTTGCAACCACCACTAGCTCATGATGGGTATGGGTTAGGGCTAGGGGAGGTATTTTGTGGTGTGTATTTGGTGTTAAGCTTCTGGCCATTATGGATTGAGGTTTTGGTCATGAAATTATGATGTTTCTCACATTAGGCTCAAACTATAATTTAGAAAGTCGTAAGTTGTAATAATATTCCTTAATGCATGAGAGATATTATGGTTCAAGAGTTTAAATCTATTGAAGCAAGCATGTATTTAATATGATTCCCCCTCCATCTCAACCCCATCCCATGGAAGGATTATAGAAAAAAGAAAATTATTATTTATGATTACCAATAAAGTTTAGTTTCCCTTTGACTTAGTGTTATAATCATATATACTTTAATTTGACTAGCAGAAATTTCCTTCGTTAATTTGCCATTTAGCATTATCTGCATCTTCAAAACATATATGCCTTTTGTTATCAATAAACTTAGCTAATAATATTATGTAGTCATTTACTCTAGTACATCTACTCCCACCTGTTGAAGATGAAGCTTCATTTGGGTTGAAGAATAGCTCGAGGAAGAAGAAGTTAGAAGTTACCGTTGAGATTTGAAGGCGATTTCTAATCCGATGAAACGCATCATTCTACTAAAGGTATCTAATGCAAAACGCCCTATTCTCACTTACGCATTTGATTGTGTATAACTCTACCTAAACGGTGTCGTGTATGTGCATTTAAAGAGCAGTTGAAGATGGCGTGAAAATCAGTTGAGTAAACAGTTTCTTCTCCTTGGTTTCACGGAGTTGATCCGCATAATGTGGAACCTAAAGTTATTCAATTATTCTCATAAGCTTTGTACTATAAACAGAGAGATTAGCTTCAAATTGTAAATGACCAAGAAATACAATTTTTTTATTCATTCAATTCTCTCTCTCTATTATACTTAGAGTCAATCTCTGTTTTGTTCTTACTTCAATATAGAATTCTATTTCATAAAGAAAGTTTTCATGGTATCAGAGCCCACAATCCCTACTTTGAATAAATCAATGGTAGCATCAAGCTCAACAATGGCTGTGAGAGACTGCCAAACTTGATGCCTCTAAAAAAAGAGAGAGATTTTTAGAGTGTTTTTCAGAGCATCTCTCCTTTTGGGTAAGTGGTGTGGAGTTATTACTTAATTTTTATTCAAAAAATAAGAAAAACTAAATACAAAATACATGACTGAATTGTTCCATTTCATTGATTGAATAAAAAAAAAAAAACATGTTTGATAAATTGAAAATTACTTGGGTTTGGGTCCTAGTTACAAACTACCAAAAATACATGGCTTTTTGTCCTAGTTACAATCTACCCATAATAAATAAAGAACAAAGATAAAGCCTAGGTCTACCTATCGAAAGACTCTAAATTCGGAGGCTAGGTTACAGAATGGGAAGGTGTTAGGAACCCATCCTGCCCAGACAGAGTTTGGTCTTCTATACTCTTGTGACCAATGTACCCTTTATGCATGACATGAATGATATGTTGCACACATTAAAAAAAAAAAATACACAAGTTTATTTATGAATGCATCCTCGTCTTTGGTAAAAAAAAAAAAAAAAAAAAAAATTCAGATCTGTGTTGTAAAAAAATTGAATTTGGTTTAGAAAAATCAAATCTGTTTTTGAGAACTTGAAAAAAAATTGGCTTTTTGAAGAGAAAAATTTAGATCTGTGCTTATTAAAGAAAATAAAATCTTTTGATTTTAAAATATATCAGATTTGTTTTTTGAGAACTGAGAAAAAAAATGGTTTTTGATTTGTAAAAGATCAGATCTGTCTTGTGATAAAAAAAAAAAATTAGATATGTTTTTATATGTGTAAAAAAATGAAAAAGATTTCTTGAGAAGAGGATTTCATTCATAAAATAAATTTATGCTATATGTACTAAATAAAACAAACACGACAAACACAACCATTCATGATCCTTTTTTTTTTTTATTTCAAAATCTGCTATGTTAAAAAAAATCAAATCTACATCTAATGAAAACATAAATCAGTTTTTAATTTGAAAAAAAATGCAGATTTGCATCTAATAAGATGCAGATTAGTTTTTGGTTTAAGAAAAGTTCAAATCTGCATCTAAAGAAGATGTAGACCCGTTTTTGATTTAAGAAAAACTTAGATTTGCATCTAAGAAAGATGCATATCCCGTTTTTTATTTAAGAAAAATTCAGATTTGCATCTAATGAAGATGCAAATCCGTTTTTAATTTAAGAAAAATTTAGATTTGCATCTAAGGAAGATGCAAATCTGTTTTTGATTTAAGAAAAGAATTGATAACTTGTAGATTTTGAAACTAAGAAAGAGATCATAACAAAAAGAATCAAGAACATATTTTAACAAAATAAGTTAATAATTCGTGATATGAATATTTGACACAACTACACTAAAATAAATAAACATGCATCATCACAACAAGAGCAATATAAAAAAAAAAAAAATAAATAAAGGGCTAATAAGAAACAACCTCTTGCATGGAGCACTCTTCTTCTTGAGAGGATATTTTGGGTTCAAAAAAATTTATGCAATTATCTTTGAAATCTAAAAAGCCTAGCTTGAGAGAATATCAAAATGGGGATTAGAAATATGAGAAATTTAGGGGTATGAGAAAGTTTCTCTCTTGAGAGTGTAAAAGAGTGTTTTGAATTTTGAGATCTAGTCTTTATTTATAGAGGATGGAAGACTCTAAAAAATAGCTTAGACGATTAGAATGCGAATCTGGATGCATCCTTCTGCGAATAAGTCGAAAAGGATGTGCCTTATTGTCACCCGAAGAGAGTTGGTCCTTAGCCCTTAAGGGTGCCATTCGGCACTTTAAAAGTGCTGATCGGCACTCCAAAAGTGCCGAATGGTACTCCTGGGTGTTGATCGCACTTTCGTGTTCGAGTGCGTTTTGGACTCCTTTTTTAGGTTTTCTTGAGCCGAGTCTTGCACATAGACGTGTTTTCAATTCGTATTCTAAGATTTTTATCTCTTTTCTAGATAATTCAAGTTTTTTCAGCAACAATTATCTTGTAGATAAATACTCTAAAATGAATCTTGATAAAGTTCAGATTATTCACAATTTTATTGTTATCCAATTATCCCATTTTTTCCTATGCAAGCAATCATGTTTTAAACACTAATTATCAACCAATCACAAAATTATTTAATTAATTTTAATTGTTTAACCAATCAGAATTAATTTAAACTAATCATGCTTGGTCGACTTTACTTAGACACAATGCATGCTGACTGTGCAAACTTGATCATGCGATATCTTTCAATCTGACGGTCCGATTTGGAAATCGGACATATTGTCGTGATTATTAGAATCTCAAGATCATTTTTATGACATGCAATGAATGAATGAATGCATGTAATGCAATCATGATTTTTGGGGTACATGGATGGTCATTCCAGTCATCTTCCTTGATTAAATCATGGGTGCAAGATCGAGTGTCTATAATGGCTTCTTCAACTTCTTCTTCTACATCTTTAATTTCCTCAATAAATGTGATGAATCTGCCACTTCTGCATTTGTCTAACATGGCGAATATGATGACAGTCAAACTAGACTACACAAATTATATTGTGTGGAAGCATCAAATTTCAATGGTTTTAAGATGTTTGAACTACTAGAAAAGCCATAATTGATCCCTGATAAATTCCTTGAGGATCTTTCTGGTGAATACACCTCAATCTTGAATCCAAATTACTTACTCTAGAGATCAAAGGAGAATGCTTTGCTTACATTCATAAGCTCTACTTTGTCTCTTTCCATCTTAGCACTCACAGTTGATTGCACTTTTGCTATGGAGGTCTGGAAAGTCTTGGAAAACAGGTTCTCCTCCATCTCTAGATCTCACATAATGAACCTTAAAGGTGAACTGCATAATCTCAAGAAGGGAGCAGATATTGTGAATCTTTATCTACCAAAGACCAAAGTAGTGAGAGATAAACTACTATCAGTTGGTGCGATCATTGATGATGAATAGCTACTACATATTACAATTAAGGGCCTCTTAAAGAGTACAATGCTTTCAGGTCTGGTATATGGACCAAAAGTACTCAATTAAGCTTTGATGAACTCTCAACTATGCTAAATGCAGAAGAGAAGTCTCTAAATGAAGGCTTGGATTTCAAAGATCCTATCTTTACCATGGCAGTAGCTGCTACCTCAAAACCTAATGGAAATAATTACAATCAATAAAATAAAGGAAGGGGCAGAAGGAACTATAACAATAGAGGTGGAAGAGGAGGTAGAGGTCCAAGTAATCAACTACCTTAGTATAATCAATTCACTCACTTCCAACAAAACCAGTCCAATTCAACTGTTGTTGGTCCAAGATCAGAGAGGCCAACTTGTCAGATTTGTGGCATGCTTGGACATTTAGCAATAGATTGCTATCATAGGATCGATTATGCCTATCAAGGCAAGCATCCACCTACCAAACTTGCAGCAATGACTATTGCATCCAATGCTTGTCTTGCACAGGAGCAACCTTGGCTTGCTGATAGTGCAGCCATAGATCATGTTACTTCAAGCCTAAATCAACTTAACTTTCCCAAGCCTTACAATGGTCAAGACCACCTCATTGTTGGCAATGGGCAAAACCTACCTATCACTCATATAGATAACACTCTCATTCCTTCTTCCTATTCAACCATTCATCTAAATAATGTGCTTAGAGTTCCTTCCATTTCCTCAAATCTTGCTTCTATCAATAAAATCTATCATGATAACAAATGTTGGTATTATTTTAATGAAAATATCCTTTCAATTCAGGCTTTGACCAAGGGGAAAGTACTCTACCAAGGCAAGATTGAAGATGGAGTTTACCCCATTTATCCTCACAAAGCTTCTCAACTACTTTGTCTTCAAAAGTCTGTAACAATGTTGCTAAGTCCACTATTTTCAATAAAACACTTTGGCATATGAGGCTTGGTCATCCTCATGATCAAGTTCTTAGAATTCGTTTTCCTGATTTCAAGTCCATATTGAATAAGTATACTAATTTGAATTATTCTTGTACACATTGTTTGTATGGTAAAATGCATAATCTTCCTTTTCCAAAATCTTAGTTTATTGCATCTTCTTCTTTTGAACTTATACACTCTGATGTGTGGGGTCCTGCACCTATGCAATCAGAAAATGGTTTTAGATATTATGTTTTGTTTGTTGATCGCTTTATAAGATTTACTTGGATTTACCAGCTTAAGTCTAAAGCTGAAGTCTTTTTCAAGGTTGTTCTTTTTAAAGCCATGATTGAAACTTAATTCTCCTCCAAAATCAAAACATTCAGATTTGATGGAGGTGGTAAATATACTTCATCTGCCTCTAAATCCTATCTTCTACAACATTGCATTATTCATCAAATCTCTTGTCATTACACCCCATAGCAAAATGGTCTGGTTGAGAGGAAACTTAGGCACCTCATTGAAACCACAATAACTCTGTTATCTCAAGCCTCTATATCCACTACATACTGGTCATATGCTGTTCTTACAACAGTTTCACTAATAAACTTACTTCCGACTTCTGTTTTGAACATTGTTTCCCCTTGGTACAAGCTCTATTCCTTTCATCCTGATTTGTCATGGTTAAAAGTTTTTGGCTATGCATGTTATCCATGTCTCAGACCTTACACTACTCATAAGCTTGAGCCTAGAACCAAGGAGTGTCTATTCTTAGGATATTCCTCTAATTCTAAAGGGTATCTCTGTCTTGATGTTCAATCTCAGCATCTTTACACCTCTAGCCATATGTTGTTTAATGAGTCCAAATTTCCCTTCACTACTTTTTCTACTTCTTTTACTTCTTCATCTTCTCCAATTTCAACTATATTAAATTCACTTTGGTTATCAAATCTTATTTATCTTCACTCTTCAAATCAACTTTCTTTATTGGGTCCTTATATACCACAATCTATTCCTTCTGTGACTGCCACACCAACCACTCCTTCATTGCCTACTACACAATCCACTCCTCTTGCTATGCCTAATACCCCATCTCTCCCTTACTCTGCTCCATCGCATACTCCTATAGATACCTTACCTATTGTCCCTGTCACTATTGCTGCATTACCTACAATTTCTTCCTCTGCTATTTCATCTATTCCTCCTATCATGCTTGAAGTTTCCACTACCACTGTCAGTAATCTGTATCCTATAGAAACTAGATCCAAGAATGGCATTACTAAGCCTAACACCAAATTATGCTATAAAACCATTTTGGACTACACCTACACAGAACCCCCGTCCTTCAATATTGCATCTAAATACCCCAAATGGTGTGAGGCAATGGATGCTAAGTTTTAGGCCTTAAAAAAACAAAAAAACTTGGAATTTAGTTCCTGCTCCTCCTCATGCAAACTTGGTAGATGCAAGTGAGTTTTTAAGCTTAAATTCAACAGTGATGGCTCAATTGCTCGTTACAAGGCAAGGCTTGTAGCAAAAGTTTTTCATCAGCAGGCAAGCATAGACTATTCTGAAACTTTCAGTCCAATGATCAAGCCTGCTACTGTAAGGCTTGTTTTGGCAGTCGCTGCTAGTTGCAATTGGCCTTTATGACAGCTAGATGTGTCTAATGCTTTCTTGCATTGATTTCTCAAGGAAGAGGTGTATATGCAACAGCCTCTTGGGTATGTGGACCCTGCTTATCCAAGCTGTGTGTAAACTGCATAAGTCCTTCTATGGTCTTGAACAAGCCCCTCGGGCCTTGTTTGAGAGATTCACATTTCTTCTTCTCCATCTTGGATTCATTGCTTCTATGGTTGACAGTTCCTTTTTCATTTTTCATTCTACAAGCACCATCATCTATCTGCTACTGTATGTAGATGATATCATTATAACTGGGAACAATTTTGCTCATATTGCTCAGCTTATTGTAGCCTAAAGTACTATTTTTGAACTGAAGGATCTCCGATCACTCAATTATTTCTTGGGCATACAGATTTCTCACTCTAAATTTGGCATTACTCTCACTCAGTCCAAGTATGCTTTTGATATCCTTTATAGATTTCATAAGGAGAATTCGAAGCCTACTAAGACTCCATGCTGTCCACCACCAAATTACTTCCTCATGATGGTGTTTCTCTCTTTAATCCCACTGAGTATAGAAGTATGGTGGGTGCTCTTTAGTACTTGACTTTTACATGTTATCTTTCCTTTAGTTTTCACCAGCTTTGCAAATTTATGAGTAGACCACATCTACTCACTTAGAAGCTGCAAAACGTGTTCTCCAATATATTAGAGGAATCTTGCATCATGGCATTTCTTTTACACCTGGTCCATTGACTCTCATAGCATTTACAAATGTGGATTGGGCCGAAGATCCCACTGACTGTTGCTCGACCACTGGTCTTCTTGTTTCTTGGTCCCTCTCCTATTTCATGGTTCGCCAAAAAGCAAAGTACTTTATCTCGTTCTTCCACAGAGGCCGAATATCAAGCCTTAGCCACCACAGCTGTAGAGATCTCTTGGCTTTGAATTTTGTTCAAGGAATTGTGAATTTTCTTCCTCATGTGTTAGTCCTTTAGTGAGACAACATCTCTGCTATTGTGTTATCTGCTAATCCTGTTTTTCACTCTCGCACAAAGCATATGGGAATCGATTTTTATTATGTTCGTGAGAAAGTTTTGCGAAGAGATTTATGTGTTCATTTTGTTTCTGGTAAAGATAATTTTGCAGACATCTTCACTAAATCCCTACCTACTCCTTCTTTCCTTCATCAACGGCATAAACTCCTGGTAGATTCTTCCTCCTGTCGTTTGAGGGGGGATGTTGTAGATGAAGCTTCATCTGGGTTGAAGAATAGCCCAAGGAGGAAGAAGAAATCAGAAGTTACCGTTGAGATTTGAAGGAAGTTTCTAATTTAATGAAATGCACTATTCTACTAAAGGCATCTAATGCAAAATGCCCATTTTCACTTATGCATTTGATTGTGTATAACTCTACCTAAATGGTGTCGTGTGTCTGCCTTTGAAGAGCAGTTGAAGATGGCTCGAAAATCAGTTGAGTAAATAGTTTCTTCTCCTTGGTTTCACGGAGCTAATCCGCATAATGTGGAACCTAAAGTAATTCAGTTATTCTCATAAGCTTTGTACTATAAAAGTGAGATTAGCTTCAATTTGTAAATCAGCAAGAAATACAATTTTTCTATTCATTCAGCTCTCTCTTTCTCTATCTCTCTCTGTTATACTCAAAGTCAATCTCTGTTTTGTTCTTGCTTCGATACAAAATTCTGTTTCATAAAGAAAATTTTCACCACCCTCCCTCTATTTTGTTTGTTGTTTGCAAAAACTACTTTATGGACCTTAATTTTGAAGACCAATTTTGTTTTAGTTGCCACAAAGCTAATTCTATCAATTTAGTCTTTAGTTGTTTCAAGTTTCAACGTACATACCCTTATTTGACTCACATAAAATGCTGACATATTCAACGTATTTTTGATATCCTCAATTTTAGGACTAATTCAATTTTGTTGTGTTAATTTTGTCTATATTTTTTGACTTTGTTCTCAACATCTATCTCCCAAAAAATGCCAACATACAAAAGTGTTGACTCATTTAATGGATTGTTTAGGTGTTGCTAAATCACAATAGAAAATGATAGCAGCAACGATCATACAAAACCAAACAAAAAAAGCAGAAAAGTACCCAAATGGAATTGGACAAAATTCCAAAAAAGGAGTGTTATGACCCCATTTTACCCTACCATAAATTAAGTTTTCTCAATGCAAGAAAACCAAGAAAAAACCCTAGCTAGTTCCACCCCAAATGCCACCCACTCAAAAAACTCCATTGGGCTAAACCTACTCAAATTGTGTCAAATCCAAGAATTATTTTAGAATAAAAAATGAAGTCTGACCATGTTTAACTAAGTTTGACCAAACTTTAACCAATTTTAACCATTTTTGACGGCCTATATTTAATTTAAGATCCGACCGTTTAGTCTTGCATTAAAGATATATAAAATTTTTCAATTGAATTTAAATCCAACTATGGATCACCAAATTGAGGGTGGCAAGCAATGATAATGTACCAACACCCAGCCAAAGATTCATCCATTTTATCAAAGCAATTCTTATACTAAAGTCTTAAATTGAAACCCTAATCATAGTTGGATACATAGAGTCGCATCAAACTATATATGATCTATTCATTCTTTAATAATTAAGGTAAATGAAAATGTTTCTATCAAAGAAAAAAAAAATGTTAGGTGTGCAATTATTTTAGGGCAGTTGCACTTGGTGCAGCATATAATATTCCATTTACTAGCTATATGAAGCATGGTAATATATTAAGAATGGTGTTTGTTACACACAGTTTGTTGAAAATTGTAACTTCAAGTCACAGTTTTAGTTACTTTATAAATGTGTTTGTAGCAACTTTTTCTCGTGTACTAACATGTCTTCATTTTAATATTAAAAACTAAGCTGAGAAGAGAAGAGGGAGGACCAATGTTTTGGCACTTATAATTGCTTGCCCAATATTAGATATTAGATATTTGTATACTCTCTGAAATTAGGTACAAAATTCCTAGCCAAAGATTCCACTCTTCTAGCTCTGCGGGTCAACCAATCGCAGCATGATGACATTTGGAAACGGATTTGTGGACTCTGTCCCAAACAAAGTCAGAAATTTCTTATGGCATACTTGTCGAGAAGAGATCCCTGTCAAGCGAAGTCTATGGAAGAAAAAAAAATCCTCACTGATGATGTTTGCGAGCACTGTCATTTATCCCCTGAGACTATTTGCCATGCTTTTTGGGGAGTGTCCGAAGATCACAGAAGTTTGGGAAGCTATACCAGGTTTTGAGTTTCGTTAGCTCCATAACTTCCCATGGTTCAGGGACCTGGTTCTCTTCGTACAAGCGGAAGGTAAGAATCTGGAGCTGTTGGCAATGGTGTTGTGGACAATATGGTACTGAAGGAATCGACTTAGAGTTGGTTCAAAGGATTTTCCCATCTCCCAAGAGGTCCTCAAGCCTCGCAAGCTCTCTCAGATATCAAGCAATTTAATGTTTCTCTCCCATCTTGACAGGACGGCATTAGCAACTCTTGGGCTTGGTCTCAATGGCTTCCTCCTCCAAGGGACTGCTTCAAGATCAATTTCGATGGGGCTACATTTCCAGAATTGGGCAGGGCAGGGTTGGGAGTAGTCATTCGAGACTGGCGAGGAAATGTTGTGGCATCACTCTCGGAACAAGGTCCTCTCCCTTTCTCACTAGATATTGTTGAAGCCATGGCTGCTACTAGGGAGATTTCTTTTGCTCATGAGCTTAGCATCAAACCCTTCATCCTCGAAGGAGATTCAGAATCCGTGATCAACACTCTCAACTCTGTCGAAGACTCCCTTTCTTCCTTTGGGTCGCATTATTACTTTGGCTAAATCCACATTAGTTACCAATATTTGTATCTCCTTTTCTTATATAGGCAGACTTAATAACAAAGTAGCTCATAACCTAACTACACATATTAGAAGTTTGTTGGTGTGATTAAAGGATTCTCCCCTTCACCTTTCTTCTGTTCTCTTTGCCGATTTCATCTAATAATATTAGTAGCCTCTTTCTCAATTAAAAAAAAAGTACGAATGCACATAGGTTGATTGAATGACATGTCATTTTTATGTTTTTTCTAGACATGTTGGGGGAATGGGTGACATGTAATGATGGTGACTACCGTACTATAAAAGATTGATCTCACCTAGTATCTTAGAAGATAGTTTTTTTTTTTTTTTTTTTTTTTTTTTTTTTTTTTTTTTTTTTTTTAAATCAGAACATAGTTAATAGACCAACTCTTATCATATAATTTTCCTTTTTTATAATGTAATTAAGATCCCAAGCCATGTAATTTTTTTAAAATTTTTAAAGTATTTTCAATCAATATTAAAATGAAAATTCTTTTGTTGTATGATTTTCTTCTTCTTTTATAATTTAATTAAGTGGAGACTCTAAAATTATAACTCTTGATGTAGGAGGTACAATGTTTATGGTCAGGTCAACATTTTGAGAAATAATTAAACACGATCTCACTTGTTCAGATAGGCTTGGTCCAATAAACCAACAATGGATCAGGGTAGAACTTTGAAATTCAACTTGTACTTCTTGGTATTTTCAATGGAAACATCTATGATTAAAATTCCCTCTCAACCATCTATCAAAATATCCAAAAAATCAGGATTAAGATATTGTAAGGTTGAATTTAATCAACCATCTTGTTAGCTTTATTCTGTGCCAAATTTGCTTGTATTTCAGCATTTAGTAATCCTGTATTTAGGTGGGTTTTGTTGTAAGGGTAGTGAGTGAGATAGAGTGTTGATTGCTCAAGAGTGTGCAATAAAACAGAGACTCGCGGCTTGATCTCGCGGGTGACTCGCGGCTGCAAGCCGCCAGATGCAGCACACGTGCCAAGCATGCCAGAAGGTGAACAGTCATGCTAGTTGGAGCACTACATGACAAAATAGGACAACTGGCTATACGGTTATCTCGCGACTAAATCTCATGACTCAGTCAAGTTGCGAGGCCAAGCCGCGAGCCACCCCTATTTTGAAAAACCTGACGTTTCACATTCTCCTCTCACCTCAGTATAAATACCCCTTATACCCACAAATGAAAGAGAGCATCCAGAGAGAATTTTGAGAGATAAACCCTAGAGTAAAACAAGATTGATTCACCTACAATCTATACATTAGAGTCTCTTCAAATTTCTTAACTCTCTTCCTCTCCATTGTCAAACCCTTGAGAGACATTTTACCAAAACCTTGTTCTCACCATATTCATTACTGTGAGAGGGCTGTTTGGTATTCTGGGAAGTAGTTAGGAAGGAACCAATCTACATTGGTTGATGCTATAGTCAAGTAGCGAAATCCGGGAAGCTAGAAAAGAAAAAGGTTTGGCGCAACCTCGTTAGAGCAAGAAGTTTGGAAGGCTTAGGTGCACTGGGTAGATTAGGCTTGGAGAGTCTATTGCTGTCCATGTATCCCAACTACATTTTCTAGTGGATTGTTTACCGCTTAGAGGGCGGCGGAGAGGTTTTAACCAGACACCAATCAGTTTTTGGTGTACATAGTGAGAATTGAATCTTAGATATCTTATTCAACCATCAAAAATTTTACCAGTTGAGTTAATTGGAACCCACTATTGTATAGAACTTTGATTACAATATAACACTAGAGGAATATACCACGTGATACATCCAATTATAGGATTTACAAATTTATTCACGGGGATGGAGGGAAGTTTGGACCAAGGGGGACCATGAAGACCATGAGACCATCCACCTTCTTGAATGTTGCTCGAATATATAAACAAATATTTGAAAGTTTGAATTCAAATAATTCATATTTAGTCTCACTGGAATAAAAGGCTTGAGATTTCAAACTAAATGTTGGTCTAAAGAAGATAAAATGGTTATTTCAGTCATATCCCTTAGTAGCCAATGTCTCACTTGATGGTCATGTATGCGAGTCCAATATTAGAGGGTTTGCTTTTGCTAATAGATGGGAACTTCATTGTGTAAAATCCAAAATTTCAAATTTTCATAGTATAAAATCTAAACAATTCCAAAATTTAGTAGTGCACTTTGTATTTACCCTAAAAAAACATGAAGGCAATTGGAGGGCTACTTTTGCTAACAATTGGGAACTTCAAGATGTAAAATTTAACTTTTCAAATTTCAGGATGTAAAATCCAAATAACCCTAACTTTAGGGGTGTACTTCACAATTTTCCAAAAGAAAAATGCTAAAGATGCTATAAGTTTTACCAGCAAAAATGGCCAAATATCATCTTTGGTTGAAATAATTTGTGTTCTATCATTGTTTGAGATATAATTAGAGGTCTACCACCTTTTTAAAACTCGAGTTCCATAAAAATTGCCACGGTGGCACCCGCTGACCTGGATTATTTTAATTAAAAAATGCCACGTGAAACTCGAGGTTGTGAAACTTGAGTTATTTGTAATGTATTTTTTGAGTTCATAAAACTCGAGTACCATAAAACCGAGGTCCATATTCCTAAAGGGCAGCAAATTTATGCCATGTCCCTCTTTCAGCTTTTTTTCTTTCACTTTAGCTTGTCCCACACACATAAGCATAAGGCCACATTTCATTAAGAGACATATGACATGATAACTTTTACACCTCTTTCCAACTACCCTATACCACAACCCTAGTCATTCTCAACCTTAGTACATATTCCCACTCATTATCAGCCAAAAATTTGTTCAACTATACTTCTACAACAACGAAGAAAGTGATCACTATGGCTAGCATGATCTTTCCATTGAAAGCATAGCTTGCATTGGCCTCCATAAGAGTCAGAAAGAACTAGAGTGATGGTTCTAAAGAGAGAGGGAGAGTGAGAGAGAGAAAGTGTGTGTGTTAGTGAGTCAATGAGTGTTTAATGAAAGCGTATGAATGGAACTCAATTTTATAGAAGTGAGTTCCACCCTTCATAGAGATCTAGTTTGTACCACTCAAGTTCTAGTGGCATTTTATATTTTTTAATTCCAAGTTAGCTTGTGCCACCATGTCATTTTCTTTTTTTGGAACTCGATTTTTATAAACTCGAGTTTTATGTAGAACTTGACCTTTTTGAACTCGAGTTTCAAAACAGTGGTAGATTACTGATTATTTCTTAAACAATGGTAAAATGCAAATTATTTCGGCCAAAGTTGGTATTTGGCCATTTTTGCAAAGTTTTACCACATAGAACTTACAAAATAATATTATATAACAACAAATATGATTGGTAAGCTTCAACTACCTAATATATGAATGTATAATTTTTTTCTTTTAATGTTTTGTGACAAATCAATTTGTAACTATGTAATAAAATTGTTGTATCTCTAGCATCACTATTTTTTAAATCATAAGTAGATAATAAAAAATTTACATAAAATAAAAAAATAAAAAAAATAAAAAAATAAAAAAAACTTCTTTGGTGAATAGTTCCTCTTTAATGAGAAAGACGAAAGGAAGAAACAAATACAAAAGAGATTTGGACCATTCATATCTCAAATTGTACCAGCAAGGATTAATCTAGGAGGTCCAAGGCATTTAAAAGCATGTGATTTGTATACGAGTCCGTTTGGGAACGGCTTATCTAGCTGAAATTGGAAACTTTTTACTGAAAGTATTGTAGTGAAAACTAAAAGGTAGCTGAAATAGTCAGTGGGACCCATATAGTACCAAAAAATGCAATGAGACCTATGAATAGTAGTATAAATAAGCTAAATAGTAAAAAGGAAAAAAAAAATTAACCCGATGTCAAATGCAACTGTAGATTTGTTTTAATTTTTTATAATTATATGTGTAGGTTTTGACAAAGTAGGTTTTTGATCAAGTGGATAAATGATTTTTTTTTTGTTTTTTGTTTTTTTTTTTTATAAATACAATAGGATTTTAACTTATAATATCCACTTTATAATAAATGATCTTTATCATCATGCTAAAATACTAATTAGATTTTCTCAGAAAAAAAAAAAAAAAAAACCAATTAGTTTATTTTTTATAAACATCATTTGAATTTCAAATCTCATGGGTTCCAATTAGCTCTATTAGTAAAGTCTCTAATGATTGTGTAAGGTTGAATTTTATCAACCATCTTGTTGGCTTTATTCCTTGTCAAATTTACTTGTATTTTAGCAATTAGTAACCCTGTATTTAGGTGTGAATTATGTAAAGGAAGTGAGTGAGAGAGTGTGAAGAAATGCTCAAGATTGTGCAAGGATGAAGAGACTCGCAGTTGGGACTCGCGGCTGACTCGCAACTGGCAAGCCACCAAAGTTGGCACACGTGTGAAGCATGCAGGGGAGCTGAAAAGTCATGCCAGCTGTTGTGCTACAGGACAAAAGTCCCAAGCTGGCCAGGCCGTTAGCTCGCAGCTTGAACTCGCAACTCAGCCCAGTCGCGAGGCCAAGTCGCCAGACCACCCCATTTGGGAAAAACTGACTTTTCGCATTCCTTCTCACCCTACTATATATAGACCCTTATACCCACAAAATTTAGAGAGTTTCTAGAGAGAATTTTAAGAGAGAAACCCTAGAGAAAAACAAGATTGATTCATCCACAATCTTCACATAGAGACTCTTCAAATTCCTCTACTCTCTTCCTCTCCATTGTCAAATCCTTGAGAGGTACATTACCAAAACATTTCTCACCATACCCATATCTGTGAGAAGACCATTCGGTGTTTGGGAAGTAATTAAAAAGGGACCAATTTCATATTGGTAGATGCTATGGTCAAGTAGCGGAATCCTGTAAGCTAAAGAAGAAATAGGTTCGACGTAACCTCGTTGGAGTAGGAGCTTGGAGGGCTTAGATACATTGGGAAGATTAAGCTTGGAGGGTCTTCTGTTGTTCATTTATCCCAACTACATTCTTTAGTGGATTATTTACCGCTTGGAGGGCGGCAGAGAGGTTTTACACCGAGGGCTTCGGTTTCCTCTTCGATAACACATCGTTGTGTTGTCCTTGTGTTTGCATCTCTCTTCTCTTAATCTTTTCCTTTTAATTTTTGTTATGGATGTGATTTTAATTGGTTTAGATTGTTTATCAATTCTATATTAAGCTTATGTTCATATTCCGCACATTAATTGTTTGATATTAAGCTTGAATTGGTAATTTGTAAATTGGGGGTCTAAACGTTCATAGTGTTTTATACACTAATTGAACTTTCAATTAGTATCAGAGCGGGTTCACTTATATTGGTTTCATTACCTCAGTGTGATCCTTGACCCCAAATTGAGATGGACCAGCCTCAATCTTTAAATACTCCACCATATTTTGATGGTAGCAACTATGCCTTTCGGAAGGTGAAGATGAGAGCATTTTTGTGTTCTATAGATAAGGTTGTTTGGGATGCTGTTGAAATAGGTTGGACAAAGCCGGGGGCAGCCAAATCCACTTAGGATAAGGTAGCCCTCGCGGCGTCAAATGCTAATAGCAAAGCACTTAACGCAATTTTTTGTGGTGTGTCCCCAGATGAGTTCCATCGGATTTCTAATATCACTGTTGCCAAGGAAGCATGGCAGATTTTGGAGACCACTTATGAGGGTACAAAGAAAGTTAAGGACACAAAGCTACAAATGCTGACTACCCAGTTTGAGGAGCTCAGGATGAGCGAGGATGAGTCCTTTGACTCTTTCTATAGTAAGTAAAATGAAGTAGTCATCGGCAAGTTTAACTTGGGAGAGAAAATGGAGGACTCGAAAGTTGTAAGAAAAATTCTCCGTTCATTGTCGGAGAGCTTCTGTGTAAAGGTAACTGCAATTGAGGAGAGCAAAGACCTTGATGAATTCAAAGTCCAAGAGCTGATTGGTTCTCTCCAAACGTATGAACTTTCATTACCAAATCAAAGAAAGAGCAAATCACTAGCTCTTAAGACGATAAATGAAAGGGTAGAAGGTCATGGTTCATCGGATGAAGATGTAGTAGAAAAGGATGTTGCCTACCTTGCAAAGAATTTCTACAAATTTCTAAAGTTCAAGAACAGTGAGAAATTTGGTGGTAAAGGGAAATTTATGAGTTCCGGAAAGGAGAAGAAGGACTTCAAAAAGAGAGAAGGGAAGGAGTCTCAATCTACTCAAGGAGTCACTTGTTTTGCGTGTAATGGACAGGGCCATTTCAAAAGGGAATGTCCTAATTACTTGAGATCGAAGGGCAAGGCGTATGCCACCACTCTCAATGACTCAGATTCCTCCACCTCTGATTCAGAGGATAGCTGTGATGAAGAAGGGAATTTCTCAGCATTCATGACTGTTGCTCATGTTGAGTCTTCGGAGGACTTGAATTTGCTTGTAGAAGTGCTTGGGGAGCATAGTGATGATGAATTCATGGGAATTGTAGAAGAATCAGATGCTAAAGAAGATGAAGAAACAACTGGTCTTAAAGAGAACTACAATTCTCTACTTGAGAAGTCAGGAGAATATGCAAGGGTGGCCAAGGCAGTTGTGAAAAAGATGAAGAAAGCTGAGGAGGACTATAGAAGTCTCCTAGTGAGATATAAGGAGGCCAAGTGTGAGATAGAGACGCTAAATGGCGAACTAACCAAAGCTTATACCAAGGTGAAATTCCTTGAGCTTGAGGTGGTTCAAGCAAATGCCAAGGTAAAGCGAGTCTCCATAAAGAAGCTTGATGATGTCCTTTCCTCTTAGAAGACCTTCTCCAACAATATCGGATTAAGATACACTGGAGAAAGTAGTTCAGTTATGAACATCTCCAAAGAAGTGAAGTTTGTGAAGGCCAAAGAGCCGGTTGTGGTTGCCCCTATTGTTGAAAAGGCAAATGTTGAGAAGAAGAAGAATGTAACTGACTAGTGGGTTTTGAACAAGCCCCTAATCAATCTATGGTCAGGTTTGAAGCCAGAGCAAAATCTCTTCCACGATCGCAAAGAGGTCCTAGAACGAACCATGTGTGTCATCACTGCGGACTTCAAGGGTACAACCGACCCAATTGTCATAAGCTGAGAGCATTGAGGAATGCTAGTGATCAAAGGTCAAGAAGGCCAAGAAATGACAAGAGGACTTGGGCTGTTGAGCCATTAAGAGATCGAAATGGTGATCCTAGAATGATGGACGTGATAAAGATGATTGGTGCATTCACTAATTGCTCGGAAAGCTTCACTAAAAGGTTTGAAAGTCCTAACTCTCGCACCCAATCCTATAAGGATATAACCCCAAACGCACGTGACGTGTGGGTGATGAAGGGTACTCATGCATAAGCATTACAACATGTCCATGCATTAACACTTCCTATGTTGTGTGACTGTTGGTCTGTTTTTTTTATGTGAATTGAAAACTATTTGCTTTTGCTTTCATTCATTTAAAATGTTTTTACATTGTTGCCTTTGATCAATCTCTTTTTTCTTGTGTGTCAAAAATCCAAAAACCACATAAAAAGTAGAAAATCCAAAAGGTTTGATCAACATTGCTGAGTTTTGTCTCAAAGTATGTTTTATCTTGTACCTTTGTGCAAATGGCTTTGTGCATCTACAAGCATAGCTTGTTCTCTATGCACTCATATCATTGTGGGAGAAATTTTGAAATCTATGTGACTGTTGTAAATAGATCTTCATCCTTGTCATGAATGATTAGTGAATAGTTTTGTTGATCTTGAGACATGCATAAACTTGTGTCTATATATCTTCCCACTTTTTATTTTATTGTTTTTAGCTAAAAGAGCTCACAAAATGTAAATCTCCAAATGAAAAGATATATTGAGCTGCAAAAGCCTGTCGCACATAATAGTATTTGACTAGGTAAAAGGGAAAGCGGCCAAAAATTAAAATTGTATGATGCCCAAAAAGCCAAAGGCTAACTCATTAAAGTGAAATATCAAAAATTTCAGGCATCAATCTCACAATGAGATGTGTTGATTCAAAAAGATCAAATGATATGTCAAAAATGGAGCTAAATGAAAAGTTTCAAAGATATTTTGCTCAAGCCTATGTGGGAGGTCATATATACATACTTCTATAATTGAGATGGGTCACATTATCTAGTGCTAGTTGTGTATGCCTTGATTGAATTGATCATTGAAGCTTCACATTAGATTAAAGACTATCTCATTTTTGATATTCACACACAACACACATGTCTATGTTCAATGAATGCCATATTCATTCATGTGATTGTACTTGATTAAATGTGTTTTCACATGCTCAATCTTTGTTGATCAATCATAAAAAGATTTTTGAGTGTTTTAGTTGTTTTTGGAAAGTACTTTGTTTTTGCAAAAATTGTCAAAAATTCAAAAATTATGTTGCCCTATTCTGGCGACTCAGTCGCGGGTAGAACCAGTTGTATGCCTCAGTCGCGAGTCCATAACAGAGATTTTTCGCGACTCAATGGCGACTCATTGGCGGGTAAATGCTTCAGTCATGAAAAAGACTTAGAATATTTGTCAAAATTTTGGAATTTCATGCTTTTCGCGACTCAGGTTGGCGACTTGTTTGCGGGTGGAAGGTCCAGTCGCGAGGGGTAAACAGAGATTTTCGCGGTTCAGTTTGCGATTCTCTCGCGAGTGGAACTTCCAGTCACGAAAACACTTAGAAATTTTTTTCAAAAGTTTTCTTCCAAGTGTTTGGCGGCTGGCCCTGGCAACAGGAACGTGAATTGTTTCAGTCGCGAAAATCGTGTGTTTTGCACAAAATGGGTCAGTTTTTAAACCTTTTCAGTTTGCCCTCGAACATTTCTGACTGTTCATCTTCTTCCTTACTTGAAACACTCTCAAACTCACCGTCTCACTCTCAAACAAACTTCCATTTTTGAATCATTTCATTCTCAAATCTTCAAGAAAAAAGGTATGGGTTTTTTATTTTCTCACTCTATTTTACATATTTATCCGTGTATTTCCTCATTTTGTGAGATTTTGTTTGAGTTTGTGTGTTTTGTATTGTTCGAACTTGGGTCTGCTTCAAATATTGGTTTTGGTTGTTTGGGGTTGGTTATTTTTGTTGCTAGACTGTTGAATATGTTTGCTATCATGATTATATTTCATTGAGCTAGTTTGCTATCTAACCTTGATTATTTGAAATATGTCATACCCATAAGATATGTATTTGGGCTCTCTATGATTTACTCTAAGTGTGAGTATGATTGGTTCAGAATGACTGTGTTGCTCTGTTCATATCATGTTCATGGTGGAATGTCACCATGATAGATATTTGTGATTGTGTAATGCTCATTGATTACTTTGCACTGAATTGTAATTGATCAATCATCATTTTTGGATACCTACTAAATTCATAAATATACAATCCATAAGTGTTGCTTATGATTTCTTGTTGCTGACTTGTTTCAAGTTCTGTGATTGATTGAGTGAGTTCTCTCTCTGAATTTCATTTTGTTTGTGAATCTAATCAAGTTGATGTTTGTGTCATGTGCTGTTGCAATTGGTTCTCTGTTGTGTGTCTTGTCTTTTGCAGATGTCACGTCGTTCATCTAATGGAAAGGAGATTGACACTGATGTTCCATCCCCTGTGGCTAAGAGGACTCGTCAATCGACTCAGTCGTCTCAGGTCTCAAACAATGAGAGATTTAGGACTCCTTTTGATTCACAGACCTTTTCAAGCATTTTTATAGATGCTACTCCTATTATGGAACGTGTAGTAAAATTCGATACCTTGAGCACAATGTTTGTTCCTAGGATTTTTGAAGCACGGGATTGGGCTGATCTGTTCGGGAATTTCGAGGACCCAGTTGATGAACTAATTAAGGAATTTTACTCTAATGCCAGATACACAGGAGTAGAGTTGAAATGTTGGGTTAGAGGAACCGAGTTCTCCATCAATGCAGACTACATTGCACAGGTTCTTCGCATTACTAGACCAGCAAATGTGAACCTCACTCCGTATGATGACATATCACTTCAGGTACAAGACATTCTCCAGGTACTTGGGCCTGATCATGAGGTTAGAAGCAAAGGATCATCTATCAGTACTGCACAATTATTGCCTGAACTGACGACTCTAAAACTGATCATGTTCTCAAATCTCTACCCACTATCTAACACCGCCTTCATAAATCTTGGAAGAGCACAATTTCTGTGTGATCTCATTACCGGAGTTCCAATTGACATTTGTGCTCACATCTTTCAGAAAATTTGGAAAACAACGGCTTGATCAACAACACGAACCAATATTCCTTTTTGTAGTCTCATCATGAAGATTTTGCTTTGTGAAGGTGTTCGTCCACCAACAGATGGAAAAGTTATTTCACATCCCCGACCAATTTCCATGAAAACTCTCCAAGCAAGCAAGAGTCACTCCTCTAAATCACCTAAGAGTGAGCCATTCTCCCATGCCACTCCATCCAGCCATGATTTTGCTACACTGGTGCATACCATAACTGTTTCATCCATTCCTTCTGAGAAGCAAACTACCAGCACTCCATCTGCACCTAGCTCTCAAGATGATAGATTGAGCACTTTATTTGAGGGGCTACATCAACGTATTTCCAGATTAGAAAGATCTCTCTACTCCACCAACAATCATGTTCAAATGCATCTCACTACAATTGAGGCACAGTTAAATGCTATTCAACAAAATCTCGAGGAAATCGTTTAGCTATTCGTGCCAAAAAGGGTGAGAGATAGCATATAGACAGGGGGAGATAGCAATGTGCACTTTGAAAGGGGAACACTGAAAAGGGGGAGTTATATACTCAAGAAGAGGCTGATACATATATACACTCACATATACTTTTAAGTAGTCTAATTTTTCTTCCATGTTTATAGTTGTTTATATAAACTCTACTTTTGTGTGGATATGGTTCTAATAGTTTGGTTTAAACTCATGGATGTGTCTGACTGTGATATTATTAATATTTAAAGTCGTTATTCAGTATTTTTTTTGTTTGTATCCATGTTGCTTTTGTAAGCTTTTAGGCTTTGTTTCCATGAGATTTATAGGCTTTTATGGTTTATACCATGCTTATACAGCCTTTATGTTTTGTTGCCTAGTACTTCTAGCTAAATGTTATGCTTTTAGTCTTCTCACTCTTGTGCCCTAGTAGGATTTTGTTCCTAGATGCATATACCTTATATATAGTGCATTAGTTGAGTGTTGGGTATGTAAGTGATTTGCATTGTGCTTATTGGCTTGTATGTCCGAATGTTATTCCAAGTGTGAATGAGCATTGTGGTTACTATTTTATAGTGATTGCTTGTTTGGTCAAGCCATGGTTTATTTCTCATTTCATTTTGCTTGATCGCATTGTGCTTGCCTCATATGCAATTACAAGTTTTTCTACATACAATGATCATACTATGTTGTTATGTTTCAGGAGATTCTTGTTCCTATGATTCAAGAGCTTATCAGATTCTAGAGTTAGGTGTGAGTGAGTTTTGTTCAACTGTTCCCAACTCACATATTAAGTCTAGATTTGTTTTAGGGTTTTGTCACGGAATAGCCAAAAGGGGAGATTGTAAGGTTGAATTTTATCAACCATCTTGTTGGCTTTATTCCGTGCCAAATTTGCTTGTATTTTAACAATTAGTAACCCTGTATTTAGGTGGGAATCATATAAGGGTAGTGAGTGAGAGAGTGTGAAGAAATGCTCAAGATTGTGCAAGGATGCAGAGACTCACGGCTGGGACTTGCGGCTGACTCGCGACTGGCAAGCCGCCAAAGCTGGCACACGTGTGAAGCATGCAGGGGAACTGAAGAGTCATGCCAACTGTTGCACTACAGGACAAAAGTGCTAGGCTGGCCAGGCCGTTAGCTCGCGGCTTGAACTCGCGACTCAGCCCAGTCGCAGGGCCAAGTCGCCAGACCACCCTATTTGGAAAAAACTTACTTTTCGCATTCTTTCTTACCCTACTATATTTAGATCCTTATACCCATGAAATGTAGAGAACTTCTAGAGAGAATTTTGAGAGAGAAACCCTAGAGAAAAACAAGATTGATTCATCCACAATCTTCACATAGAGACTCTTCAAATTCCTCTACTCTCTTCCTCTCCATTGTCAAATCCTTGAGAGGTAGATTACCAAAGCCTTTTCTCACCATACCCATATCTGTGAAAAGGCCATTTGGTGTTTAAGAAGCAGTTAAGAAGTGTGAGAGACCGCGCCCCCAGCCTGTTTTATAGGATATTGGGCCAAACCCATATGAATGGGTGGAGTCGTGTTGTTGCCTCTCAAAATGGAAGTTCGACTAGTTATATTTCCCCCTCTAGATTAAGGGTTTTACAATGGAATCGCCACTTATTTAATTATTGGAAAAATAAGAAAACCAAAATTGAAAAATTCCTCGTTTTATTAATTTTCAATTGAATTTACATTGATCATAGAAAAATTACATAGCTTTGGTCCTAGATACAATCTAAGATAAAGTACATAGTTTTGTTTCCTAGTTACAATCTAAAAATCGAAAATTACATGATTAAGCATTTGATCTACTGATCCTTGATCTAAGCTCGGAGGCTATGTTATAAGGTGGGAAGGTGTTAGGCACTCACTTTGCTTGGTAAAACCGATCTTCAAGACTATGGTGGCCAACATTCATATCATATCATCCAATATGCTATCAATCAATTTGCATGTTGAATTTAAAGTGTGTTCATGTGATAAACCCTAATTCAATTTATTAAGCATTTTATTTGGATTGACAAATAAATTCTAGTGAATGTGTGTGGATCGTGATATCATAGATAGATTCAAGGATTTGAAAGAATCATTAAACAAACATGTTTTTCATATTTTTGATGTGGATTTAAGATTAAATCTAGTGATATGCATGAGTATGTGATGAACAATCCAAAAACATGTGAAGAAAACATAAGAACATTCAAACATATTCAAGGGGATTATCATGCTTTAATCTTATATTCTCATCATGGCAACATAAACAAACAGTTAGGGAAGAGGATTATACCTTCATGGAAGATCTATATGGTGGAGGAGGGGACTCTTGATGGAAGTCTTAAGGGTGGAGGAAAAGAAGAGCTAGGAGAGGGAGAGTGAGTTTTACTCAATACCTTGAGTCTTCGGAAGACCAAGATATGACAAGATTATTCAACTTCACTAAAACTCAAGAGAAGAGAAGAGAGGGGAGTTTTTCTGTGTGCTTTGAAATGAAGGAGATGAGGGGTTTATATAGTAGTGGTGGAGGAAATATGAATGGAAGGTCATTTAATGAGAGTTAATAAAGAATCATGAACCTAGATCTCATTTTAGCCTTTGGGGAAATTTGGTGCATTAAATGTGGAGATTGATGAGAGTGAGAAGCAAGCAAAGTTCGGTTTTCCCGTAGCTGTTGTAACAGCCTGTAGAGCCAATTTCGAAAAACCATATCTGACTCAATTTTGATTGAAATTGTCTCATTCTTGTACTCAAATTAAAGCCCCGGATGTCTAGTTTCTAAGAAAATTAACCTTACTTACATATTCAAAATATTCTGAGAGATATTGATGAAATAGTGAGCAGAGGTCATTTGTTAGAAAATAGTTTCAGCACAATTAACATTAATATGTCTCAAATTAGCTCCCAATTAACATTAAATGGCTCCAATCACTCCCATTTCAGACTTAATTGGTTCCAAATTTATCCTAATTAAAAGATAATTGCACAAATTACTCATTGAATAATTAATGTTTAACTATCTAGTTAATTAGGTGTGTGCAACCCTACCATAAAATGTAATCCTAACCAATCAAATTATGACACATCGTCATTCTCAAATTGATTATACTTATAACCAATTGAAATCAAATTTTCATAATCTCATATAGTCGGACTCAATTTGTGATAATGCATCTCAGCCATTAAAACTTAATTTGATGATAACTTTCAATCTGATAGTCTGATTAGGGCTTATGACTGTCGATTTGATCGTTACAACATCAAGATCATTTTGGTGAAATGAGATTAAGGATCTAATGACCAGAATCAAGATGTATATGCCCAAGGTGAAATTATGCTTTTACCCTCTATGTAAGGTTAAATACGGATTGCAAAATGGGGTGTCAACAGAATGCCCCTCATTGGCAGAGCTTGAAAAGCAAATGTCAATGTATGAAAGAGATACTTAACTTTGCAATTAGTATTTAAAAATGGTGAATGCATGTAGATAAAAATGCAGATGGTCATTTAGTCGATCAAAATGTGGATTGAATCTCAGGGGAGATTGCCTACGTACCTCTTGGTGAGGGGATCAGGTCCAAACGTAGTTCATGCATGCGATTTTTTTTTTTTTTTTTTTTTTTTGAATGAGTACAAGACATGCTTACCTAAGGTCAAGAATATATGGAGATTCTAGTCATGTGTTTCTGAGGACCAAAGGTTTGGGATCCTGGCTCATGTTTTCAGAGGACCTAGGATTTTTAGATCTTGGCTCATGTTTTCAGAGGACCAAAGGTTCTGGATCCTGGCTCATGTTTTCAGAGGACTTAGGATTTTTAGATCTTGGCTCATGTTTTTCAGAGGACCAAGGGTTTTTTGGGCTTTGGCTCATGTTTTTAGAGGACCAAAGGTTTTGGATCCTGGCTCATGTTTTCAGAGGACTTAGGATTTTTGGATCTTGGCTCATGTTTTCAGAGGACCTAGGATTTTTGGATCTTGGCTCATGTTTTTAGAGGACCAAGGGTTTTTTGGGCTTTGGCTCATGTTTTCAGAGGACCTAGGATTTTTAGATCTTGGCTCATGTTTTCAGAGGACCGACGATTTTTGGATCTTGGCTTATGTTTTTAGAGGACCAAGGGTTTTTTAGACTTTGGCTCATGTTTTTAGAGGACCAAAGGTTCTGGATCCTGGCTCATGTTTTCAGAGTACCTAGGATTTTTGGATCTTGGCTCATGTTTTCAGAGGACCAAGGGTTTTTTGGGCTTTGTCTCATGTTTTCAGAGGACCAAAGGTTCTGGATCCTGGCTCATGTTTTGAGAGGACCTAGGATTTTTGGATCTTGGCTCATGTTTTTAGAGGACCAAGGGTTTTTTGGGTTTTGGCTAATCCTAGCTCATGTTTTCAGAGGACCTAGGATTTTTGGGCTTTGGCTCATGTTTTCAGAGGACCAAAGGTTTGGGATCTTGGCTCATGTTTTCACAGGACCAAGGGTTTTTGGATCCTGGCTCATGTTTTCAGAGACCTAGGATTTTTAGGCTTTGGTTCATGTTTTCAGAGGAACAAAGGTTCTCGATCCTGGTTCATGTTTTTAGAGGACCTAGGATTTTTGGATCTTGGCTCATGTTTTCAGAGGACCAAGGGTTTTTCGGGCTTTGGCTTTGTCTTATGTTTTCAAAGGACCAAAGGTTTTGGATCCTGGCTCATGTTTTCAGAGGACCTAGGATTTTTGGATCTTGGCTTATGTTTTCAGAGGACCAAGGGTTTTTTGGGCTTTGGTTGATCCTAGCTCATGTTTTTAGAGGACCTAGGATTTTTGGGCTTTGGCTCAAGTTTTCAAAGGACCAAAGGTTTGGGATCTTGACTCATGCCGATGTGTGTGGGCCTTTTACCTAGTACCTGCAAAATAAATATTTTCAATTAGTAACGGAGTTATTCATTGAAAAGAAGCTGGCATACCTGGCAAATGCCCCTAGTTTGGGACATATTTCATGATTCGATGAATGTTGAGGGTGGACAATTGACTTGATGTTGCACCATTGGAAAATATGGAAGAGGATCATAGCTTTCTGTTCTTGAAGAAGAATTTAATGAAGATTTTTTTTTTTTTTTTTGAATTTGGAAAACTTTAATTTTTTGAAGGAATTGAAAATTTTGAGTGATGAATTTTTTTTTTTTTTGAAAAATTTGGTACTCTTGAATTTTTTTCAAGGAATTGAAAATTTTGATTGATGATTTTTTTTTTTTTTTTTGAAAGCAACCTAAGAAGTACAAGCCCAATGCCCCTAGTCCTAAGGCCTTTTTTGAAAATTTCCTTCTTCTTCTTCCCTTTTTTTTTTTTTTTTTTTTTTTTTTTTTTTTTTTTTTGAAATATGAAGATTTTTTCATTATCAAAAAGTGAAGAAGATGAAGATGAAGATGAAGATGGAGTAAAAGTGATGAAGATTTTTTCATGATGATTGTTTTTTTTTTTTGAAAAACCTATCCTTTGAATGAGAATAATTTTGGCTGGAAGTTGATGCGGATTGCTAGATAAGTCCTTGCTCAATTCTTGCAAAAAGATAATTTCAATTAGCAATGGATTTATTCATTGAAATGAATTGGAAGTACTTACCCAATGCCCCTAGTTTGAGGCATATTCCATGCTTAGATTGAAGCTAAATTCATTTGATGTTGTGACCATTGGGGAACATGAAAGAAGATCATGGTCCACCATCCTTGGTTCCTGCAAAAAAGGCTTTCTTTCTCTAGCTTGTTAGAAACCAATTATCATGAAAACTTGCATACAATATAAATAGGCCAATGCTCTAAGTTTAAACATGCTTATAGCAAAACAAATGAGCTTAGCCTAACATGCATCCAAACAATTTTGTCACATTGTTTTGACTTTGTTCTCCAAGGTTGTTTGGGTGAATGGGACCGAGCCTCTGCAAGGCTGCCTACGTACCTCTCTCATAGAGGATCAGGTCAAGACGTAGTTCAAGATAACTGGATTTTGAAAAAGAATGATTTTTTTTTTTTTTTTTGTGGAAATGAGATTTCTCTTTCTTTCTTCTTCTCTTTTTATTTTTTTTATTTTTTATTTTTATTTTTATTATTATTTATTTATTTATTTTTTTGAACAAGAGGTGATCCTTTAAACAACCATTTTGGCAAATCAAAATGTTTAAGAATCAAACAAATCTCTTTGATTAGGAAGGATCATGATCATTAAACTCATGTAATCAAATTTGCTTCATCCTTTTGAACATAGTCAGATTAAGTCTCCAAAGGCAATCAAGAAATGAAATGTGATAATATTTATGAATCACATTGTTGGGTGCAAACAAGGAGAGTGCTCCAAGTTTGGAAGTTCTTTTGAGTCATTTTGAGGATTTGAGAATTTGAGAAATTTTTTCTCGGACATGTCATCCTGTGGGGTTTGACAATTTTAAGCATTTTTCCTTTTTAATTCAAGAGAAAATATTATTAGAGTTTAAGATGCGCCTACAATTAGCAAGACTTCAAGGAGGACTTATTCATGGGTTGTAATGTAGGCCGGGTTTAGGTTATGAAATGAAAGAAATAAAAGGCTCAAAATTCCCTATGATGTTTCCCTCAAGTATGCATTACTCAAAAATCAAGTATTGGAGGAGTTGTCCCATTTCTTCTTTGTCATCTTCTCACTAGTCTTCATTGGTCATTTCTATCAACATTTGTTTTTATGCTCATTCATCTTGAATCATACCTCTAGACTTTCATCTTGTAAAATCCTTTTCTTTTTAGATTACATCTTCAAGTTTCCAATTTGCTAGGATTTTACCCCCCTTTTTTTTTTCTTCTTTTCTTTGGCCCTAACTTTTGCCTAGACCACCCATTTGGGTTTTCAGCCTAGCGAGCTTTTTTTTTTTTTTTTTTTTTTTTGGTCTTTCATCTCTTAATTGAATGAACTTTTGGAGACCTTTTGCCCTCCTTGCATTTCTCAGCTTAATGATTTTTGGTCATTTTGATGCACTCTTTAGACTTCTTTCTTGCCTCAATTCATTTCTGTGCTTGATGAATCTTTTCCTTTTTTGATGAACTTTCTTTTGGATGAACCTTCTACTCTTCTTGGCATGATGAATTTTAGGTTCTTCAAACTTGATGCACATTTTTTTTTCTCTCACATTGATGGAATTTCATTTCTCTTTCCTTGATTGAGTGAAAACTCATTTTACTTTGATGATCTCTTATCTTTAGCTTAATGAATTCTCTACTTGTCTTTCATGTCTTCTAGGAGAGCTTTATCAATTAGCTTCAAAGCTACAAGGTCGATTCCTCCTCAACATGAGATTTAAGCATGCATACTTTGAATTTTTCCCACCCCAAGTTTAGATTTTAGTGGGTTCATGTAAAATCAAGGCTAAATGTTTGAAGACTCAAATGGGCTAGCAATGGATGATGAACATTATAGGTAATAGGAAATAATTTGGTTTAACCAAAGATGACCTCCTATCCCTAGTAATGCTTGCTTGTAGGCACAGTGATTCAAGCTCTTTTAATAAATTCATCTTAAAAGAAAAAGTATGAATGCTCTATTGGAGACACAAAAGTTTTCAGAAATTTGGAATGAATGCATGAGCTTTTTGAATTTTCTGATGGATAGATTTTCTTTGATTGCCTTGTAAGACCATTTCTTCTTTTATTCAAAGTAATTTTGCAAAAGTGTTTACACGAATCAAATGAAATTAATCCTTTCTCAATACAAGTTGATTGTTCAAGCCTTTAAACATCACAATTTTGAAAAAGTTTTGTCCAAGGGATCCTCATGTACCATTTTGAAAAGAAGACTTCAAAGAATCTTGAAATCTTTGAAAGAAAAAAAAAGGGCCTTTTTGAAAAAAGTCACTAGGAAGTCCAATGCCCATAGTTCAAGGAATTCTTTTTTTAAATGACTTAAGGGCTCAATGCCCCTAGTCCAAAGACTTTTTTCATTTGAAAAAATTTCTCTTTTTTTGGGAAAGATTTGGAAATCTTGAATTTTTTTTTTTTTTTTTTGAATTTTTTTGTTTTGTTTTTTTTTTTTTTTTTTTTATATATATATATACACAAACAAAGCTCATTAAATGCTACATGAAAAAGTTGAATTCAAAGAAACATAGAAACATGGAATAAACAAACAAACTTTAGGCTTAACCATGATGTTGCAAACCAAATGTAGACTGAGGCAAAGTTGGGCCACTTGCTTCCTCTTGATCCATTTAGGATTCTTGAGGCTTAGTGGGCTTGAACCTTGATTATGATGAAATGGCTTGACCTTACACTTGGAAGGCATGTATCTTGTGAACTTTTGGCCCTTGATGTTAATCATGCGAATACACATTTGATAGGCTCGAGTATTGGGCTTAAAATGATTCAAGAAACAATTTTCGATTTCTATACCAAGTAGAGTTCAATCACAGGCCTTTGGGCTTGAGTTCATTTATAGCATACAAGGTTCAAACAATTATGATGGGCTCAAGCGTTGGACTTGGGCTCATCATGGTTCAAACAACGGCTAAACACATGCATAATGCAATACAATTAACATGGACCAACCTAAAGATAGGTTCTATGGGTCATTAGAACATGGGTAGAAGGTAGTTTAAAGGTCCCCACAAGTTAGGACGTCGTACCTCCCAACTTGTGACGTCAGGAGTGCCGTGCTAGTCCGAACGGTACAGTTTGTCCTTATGAACCACCATGGTATAACCATGATGATCCTTGTCGCGGTGGGTGGTAGGTTCACCGCTGGGTATGTGAGTCTCAGGAAGACCACAATCCACGGCTAATACTACTGGGCTTTCGGGCTAGCACACAAATAAAATAAATTTCATTCAAGCAAATAATGCATGACATGCAAAATAATGACATATTAGACATATTATATACAAAAAAAGTAATAAACAAACAATGACATGGTTGGCCACCATAATCTAATTGAAACTTAGCCCTCAATGTCTCCAGTGGAGTCGCCACTGTGAGAGACCGCGCCCCCGGCCCGTTTTATAGGATGTTAGGTCAAACCCACGTGAATGGGTGGAGTTGTGTTATTGCCTCTCAAAATGGAGGTTCGACTAGTTATATTTTCCCCTCTAAATTAAGGGTTTTACAATGGAGTCACCACTTATTTAATTATTGGAAAAATAAGAAAACCAAAATTGAAAAATTCCTCATTTTATTAATTTTCAATTGAATTTACATTGATCATAGGAAAATCGAGGATGTTGTCCAAAACCAAAACATTGTGCCATGTGATTTAACAATTTTCTCCAAAATAGACAAAAAAATCATCCATCTATACTCAAGGTACTCTTTTATAGTGTAGGGTGTAGGCAGTTAGGCTTTCGTCCAGTGCGTGCATGCATATAGCATTAGGAGAAATTATAATATCCTCATAGGCCAAGTAATTTGTACACTGTTCCATTAAAAGATATTTTCCTGTTTTAAAATAATGGATTAGAAAAAAATTTTCAACAAAAATCAACTAACTTGGAAATTTAAATAGGTGTGAGTTTTTTAGTGGAATGGTGGACAAGTGACATGGTTCACCATGAGGATTGTATAATTTCTCTAGCATTAGGTAGTATTCCGGATCAATATGCTATCATTTTAGGACACACGTCCTCTTTAGTGTAAAAAACGGAAAATGCTAGAAATACTAATGTTTTTACAAATTATTGATATAGTGAGTAGTTATTAATAATTGAAAAAAGTGATATTAGTGATGGGTTTATATGAAAACCAGTAAAAATTAGTCATAACAACAATTTGTAAAAATATTGTAAAATAGTTTGTGGTTGTAGTATTACTTATAAAATAATATGAAAAATGTTAAAATCACTAACTATTTTACAATATTTTTTATAGAGTGTTGATGTAGTGTGTGATTATTCTTATTTTTATTTTTATTTTTAGATGTAGAGTGGTTATTTTTAGTTAGTGTTACATAAATTTGTTTTATTGATATTTAGATATAAAACACCACTTAAATTTATCATCTTAGGCAACTCCATTAAGCTAGCCCTAAGATTTATATACACACTATAGAAGTGTAGTCATGTAGACTTTAGGAGTGTGGTTTGCAATTTATCCTAAGAGTTTTAATGACCTTAGCATTTTCCAAAATTTAATGATAATAATTGGTTTAAAAAAAAAAAAAAAGAGTTAATCTACTATTTTTCTTAAATCCAAAAGGGTTGATGAAATATTTGAAACTCTCAAAAATAAAAACTCAACTCAATTGAAAACCATAAGCACCTTGGGGAAAAAATGTTGGCTTTAAATTTTGTAAATCAATATTATATATGGTAGATTGTCAATATTAGTCACCTAATCTTTTATGAGTTCAAATCTTCTGTCCTGCTTTTCCTGCTCCACTTTATACTCCACTAATAAAACTTGCCACGTGTTCACCTAATTAATTAAATACTACTATTAATTAATAACGACAGTATTAATAAGTCAATAATGATAGTATTTAATTAATTAGGTGAACACGTGGTAAGTTTTTATTGGTGAAGTATAGAGTGAAGCAGGAAAAGTGAGACAGAAGATTTGGACTCATCTTTTACATGGCCACACACTAGACAATTTCTATCTCTTTCTTAACACCATCAAAAGTTATAATAATGCATCATCGTATCTAATTAAGATAAAGTAAACATCTTTTCTTTAAAAATAATAAATTTTTATTTCTTTTTATTAAACCATTGAATCAAGATATTTGATTCCCTATATAAAATTAAATTTAGTTTGCATAGTTTATTTATTTATTTATTTTTATTTGAGAAACACACACACACATATATATATAGGGAAAAGGGGATGAGATAAGGGAATACATTCACACGCCAACACTAAAACTACATGCAACAGTTAATGTCGCGGAGCAAGTGATAAACCCCTTCTCAATATCAAATTAAACTTTGTTTAGTTAGTGTTACATAAATTTATTTTATTGATATTTAAATATAAAACACCACTTAAATTTATCATCTTAAGCCCTAACTCTATCGAGCTAGCCCTAAGACGTGTATACACACTATGTATATGTATATATACCCTAAAACAAAAATCCATGGTTAACACTGAATGAAAGTGCACAAACTCAAATTGAATTCAAATTTACGTTAAGAATCACTAGTAAAATGGTAATGAAGCCAACCATCTAAAAGGCTTATTTTGGTTTTGTTATTGTAGGTTATATGGGAGAACAAGAAAGGTCTTTTAGATGGGTTGTCAGATTTGGTCTATCTATCCAGAGAGAAGAGGCCAAATCATTCACATCATTATAAAGCGGGTGCTGTGAACGTTTTAGTAAGATGTTTCTTATGCCAAAGAAATTTCAAAACGTCTTATATGATTTTTATAAAACCTAATAGCTTTGATATTTATTTAATTTCCATTTTATTGTTTTTATATTGTGATTAGACCAGAGTCTCTGGGTTGATGACAAATGCCCCTACATGCTGAATGTAGACTGCGATATGTATGCCAATAATCCAAAGATTGTTCTTTATGCAATGTGCCTCCTACTTGGCTCGAATAGTGAAAAAGAAATAGCATTTGTTCAGTTCTCACAGGCTTTCTATGATGGATTAAAGGACGATCCTTATGGCAATCAATTGGTGGTTATGCGTGAAGTGAGTCAAATTTTCAAATCTTTACAAACAAGAGTCTTTTTCCTTCTCTCCTAACTACAAACAATGTAATTTGTACCCTATATAGATTATAGCGTGCTATATACGCACTAACGAAAAGTACTCACTAATGGTTTGGTTTGGTATAGCTAGAATATGGCATGCGGATTTTCTGGACTGCAAGGATTCTTCTATGGGGGAACAGGATGTTTTCATAGAAGAAAAGTTATATATGGCTTACAGCTAGATAATATAGATTCAGTAAATGGTAAGAAAATAAATTTTCATTTTCATTTACCATTCCTCTACAAACAAAATAAATAGAAAATTTATTTTTAATAGTTTTATGTGAATTAATTTTATTGGTAACACTAGAAATGATAAGCATAAGGTTAGTTATGTAATTTTCTATTCTCTTTTTTTTGTTTTTAAATTTTTTATAGCATCATCAACTGTATATATATTTTAATACATTGGGTTTGGCAGAGGAAATACTAAAAAGAGTTGGGAGTTCAAAGGAGTTGATGAAATCAGTTGCTCATGCTTTGAAGGGAAAGACAAATTCACCAGATCATCTTTCAAACTCAATTGACACAGCATACCAAGTTGCCGGTTGTGGGTATGAGCATGGTACTAGCTGGGGTAGACAGGTTAGAGAATAAAATTAATGGTACTAACTACTAACTATGCGTTTACCAAAAAAAAAAAAACAAAAACAAAAACAAAAAAAATACTAACTATGCATTATAAATTTACATTTTTATTTTATTTTATTTTTATATAAGACATAATATAGAAACCATTGATATTCATATCTAAAATTTCCCTCATTTTTAAATTCTAGTTATCACTATTAGAAACACCTGGAATTGGTAGTCATTATATTTGTAGGGTCACAATTTGGAGCCCAAGCCCAAATTGTATGGAGTCTTGGTCCAATGAGCCCAATACAATGAATTTGTAGAGAATGAGTCAAAGAACTAGGTACTAGTGAATTGGACAACAGCTAGTATTGGACTAAATGACAATCAAACACAAATAATAAATGTTGATATCAATGGACTTTCAGTTTGAGGAGGCCACAGGTATTGTATATTGATCACAGTTGGATACTAAGACAGTTTAGATTGTTACAGTGTACTCTCTCTATTTTCCAATCCCTATCTCATGGGGATCTCTCACATTGTATAGCATTCTTTGAGCCATCTTGATCCCACACTTGTTGATCATCCAAATTCTTACTTGAGTATCCGTCCCGTCAGACACCCCCTTCAGCCTTCTGTGAGTTGTGGTAGCCAAGGCAACACTGTTCAGAGATCCTCTCCACATAAATGCGGTCAGAAAAGTAGCTGTATTACATTTAATGCGGTGGTAGCAACTTTTCCTTAGATATTTTGTGTTTCTTTATTCCCTGTATGTTTATATGGCACACTCCCATCACTAGGGCCTTTCGGAGGGGCCCTCTAATTTCTAGAGTTACGTATTTGCGCTACATCGATCGCATTCGTGGAGGTATTCCTTGGATCATCTTTCATGTATTTCCTGTTTATGGGACTTTAACTGTGAGTCTCTTTTACAACCATTTACCTCTCCTCGGACTTGTCAATTGCCCTGGGTGAAGCCCAAAGCCTACTACATGATTTTGAGCCTTTGTCCCTACAATATTAATGAATAGTTTTTATTTTATTTTATTTTATGGTTGAATTAATTTAGTAAAAAATCTTGTAGTTTAGTGTCATTGCCTATTATTATTTTATATAAACAGATTTAGAGTCGAATCCTCCACTCTCATTGTTGTAAACATTCAATTTTTTATTTTTTCGAAATCTAGTTTGACGTGATATTATTCATACTTTTGTTAGTTTTTTCTTTTGGTTGGGCCACTCTCATCATTATTATAATTTTTTCTAGCTGGGTTGGTTATATGGATCCACATCAGAGGATATTCTCACTGGGCTAAAGATTCATAGTAAAGGTTGGAAGTCAGCTTTACTAAGCCCCAACCCACAGGCCTTTTTAGGGTGTGCACCTTCTGGTGGGCCTGCAGCAATGACCCAACAGAAGAGGTGGGCTACCGGTCTGCTTGAAGTTCTCTTAAGCAAAGACTGTCCCATATTGGCCACCCTTTTTGCAAAGCTCCATTGGAGGCAATGCTTGGCCTATCTATGGATCTTCACGTGGGGCCTACGCTCTATCCCAGAGTTATGCTATGCTTTTCTGCCCGCGTATTGTATCATCACAAACTCCCATTTCTTGCCCAAGGTACTTCCCATGCATTTTATTCTTTTTATATACATTTGAGTAGTTTAATATCATGTTCCTCAAAAAAAAAAAAAAAAAAAAAAAAAGTAGTTTAATATCTTTTTTTTTTTTTTTTTTTTTTTTTTTGCTAAACAAGTTGTTTAATATCTTATATCATGCATAATGATCATGTTCATCATATAGTAATAGAATACATGTGGAATAAGTCCAAATTTGACAAATCATATTGATGCTGTGACAATGGAAATATAAATCACTCATTTTAATGTCATAAATAGAGGTCAATCAACTTGATACAGCTATTTACATTATTGGAAGCTAAAACTGTGTTCATGCAGGTCCAAGAGCAAGCCTTTTATATAGCAATAGTTGTTTTTGTCATCTACCACCTTTACACTCTATCCGAGTACCTAAGAGCTGGCCTCTCAGTCCGAGCTTGGTGGAACAACCAGAGAATGGCAAGAATAACCACAATGACTGCATGGTTGTTTGGATTTCTAAGTGTCATTCTCAAACTCTTAAGAATATCCGAGACAGTCTTTGAAGTTACAAAGAAAGACAAATCCACTTCTAGTAATGGCGCTCATGATGTAGATGCTGGTAGGTTCACCTTTGACGAGTCCCCAATTTTTGTGCTAGGCACATCCATTTTAATGGTGCACTTGACTATGCTCGTTGTGAGCTTGTTAAATCTGCAACCGCCAGCTCATGATGGGCTTGGTTCAGGGCTAGGTGAGGTCTTGTGTAGTGTGTGGTTGGTGCTATGCTTTTGGCCATTTTTGAAAGGACTATTCGGGAAAGGAAAGCATGGAATTCCCTTATCCACTATGTAAGGTTGAATTTTATCAACCATCTTGTTGGCTTTATTTCGTGAAAAATTTGCTTGTATTTTAGAAATTAGTAACCTTGTATTTTGGTGAGAATCATTTAAGGGTAGTAAGTGAGAGAACGTGAAGAAATGCTCAAGATTGTGCAAAGATGCAGAGACTCGCAGTTGGGACTCACAACTGGCAAGTCGCCAAAGCTGGCACACATGTGAAGCATGCAAGGGAGGTGAAAAGTCATGCCAGCTGTTGCACTACAGGACAAAAGTCCCAGGCTGCCAGTCGTTAGCTCGTGACTTGAACTCGCGACTCAGTCTAGTTGCGAGGCTAAGTCGCCAGACCACCCTGTTTGGAAAAAGCTGACTCTTCGCATTCCTTTCTCAACCCACTATATATAGACCCTTATACCCACGAAATGTGGAGAGTTTCCAGAGAGAATTTTGAGAGAGAAACTCTAGAGAAAAACAAGATTGATTCATCCACAATTTTCACATAGAGACTCTTCAAATTCCACTACTCTCTTCCTTTCCATTGTCACATCCTTGAGAGGTACATTACCAAAACCTTTTCTTACCATACCCATATCTGTGAGAAGGCCATTTGGTGTTTGGGAAGTAGTTAAGAAGGGATCAATTTCATATTGATTGATGCTATGGTCAAGTAGCGGAATTCGGTAAGCTAAAGAAGAAATAGGTTCGGCGTAACCTCGTTGGAGTAGGAGCTTGGAGGGCTTAGGTACATTGGGTAGATTAGGCTTGGAGGGTCTTCTGCTGTTCTTGTATCCCAACTACATTCTTTAGTGGATTATTTATCGCTTGGAGGGCGGCGAAAAGGTTTTACGCTGAAGGCTTCCGTTTCCTCTTCGATAACACATCGTTGTGTTGTCCTTGTATTTGCATCTCTCTTCCCTTAATCTTTGCCATTTAATTTCTATTGTGGATGTGATTTTACTTGGTTTAGATTGTTTATCAATTCTGTATTTAGCTTATGTTCATAGTCCGCACATTAATTGTTTGATATTAAACTTGAATTGGTAATTTGTTAATTGGGGGTCTAAATGTTCATAGTGTTTTATACACTTATTGAACTTTCAATTGGTATTAGAGCGGGTTCACTTATATTGGTTTTATTACCTTAGTGTGATCCTTAACCCCATATTGAGATGGATCGATCTCAATCTTTAAATGCTCCACCATATTTTGATGGTAGCAACTATGCCTTTTGGAAGGTGAGGATGAGAGCATTTTTGTGGTCTATAGATGAGGCTGTTTAGGATGCTGTTGAAATAGGTTGGGCAAAGCCAGAGGCAGCCAAATCCACATGGGATAAGGCAGCCCTCGCGGTGTCAAATGCTAATAGCAAAGCACTTAACGCAAATTTTTGTGGTGTGTCTCCAGATGAGTTCCATCGGATTTCACATATCACCGTTGCCAAGGAAGCATGGCAGATTTTGGAGAACACTTATGAAGGTACAAAGAAAGTTAAGGATACAAAACTATAGATGCTGACTACCCAGTTTGAGGAGCTCAGGATGAGCGAGGATGAGTCCTTTGACTCTTTCTATAGTAAGCTAAATGAAGTGGTCATCAGCAAGTTTAACTTGGGAGAGAAAATGGAGGACTCGAAAGTTTTACGAAAAATTCTTCGTTCATTGCCAGAGAGCTTCTGTGCAAAGGTGACTGCAATTGAGGAAAGAAAGGACCTTGATGAAATCAAAGTCCAAGAGCTGATTGGTTCTCTCCAAACGTATGAGCTTTCATTACCAAATCAAAGAAAGAGCAAATCACTGGCTCTGAAGACGATAAATGAAAGCGTAGAAGCTCATGGTTCATCAGATGAGGATGTAGTCGAAAAGGATGTTGCCTACCTTGCAAAGAATTTTCGCAAATTTCTAAAGTTCAAGAACAGTGAGAAATTTGGTGATAAAGGGAAATTCATGAGTTCTAGAAAGGAGAAGAAGGACTTCAAAATGAGAGAAGGGAAGGAGTCCCAATCTACTCAAGGAGTCACTTGTTTTGAGTGTAATGGACAGGGCCATTTCAAAAAGGAATGTCCTAATTACCTAAGATCGAAGGGCAAGGCGTAGGCCACTACTCTCAGTGACTCAGATTCCTCCACCTCTTATTCGGAGGAAAGTTGTGATGAAGAAGGGAATTTCTCAGCATTCATGATTGTTGCTCATGTTGAGTCTTCAGAGGACTTGAATTTGCTTGTGGAAGAACTTGGGGAGCATAGTGATGAGGAATCCATGGGAATTGTAGAAGAATCAGATGCTGAAGAAGATGAAGATACAACTGGTCTTCAAGAGAACTACAATTCACTACTTGAGAAGTCAGGAGAATATGCAAGGGTGGCCAAGGCAGTTGTGAAAAAGATGAAGAAAGCTAAGGAGGACTATAGAAGTCTTCTAGTGAGATATAAGGAGGCCAAGTGTGAGATAGAGACGTTAAATGGCGAGCTAACAGAAGCTTACACCGAGGTAAAATTCCTTGAGCTTGAGGTGGTTCAAGCAAATGCCAAGGTAGAGTGAGTCTCCACAAAGAAGCTTGATGATGTCCTTTCCCCTCAAAAGAAAATCTCCGACAAAACCGGTTTATGGTACACCAGAGAAAGTAGTTCAGCTGAGAACATCTCCAAAGAATTGAAGTTTGTGAAGGCCAAAGAGTCGGTTGTAATTGCCCCTACTGTTGTAAAGGCAAATGTTGAGAAGAAGAAGAATGTGACTGACCAGCGGGTGTCGAACAAGCCCCGTAATCAATCGGTGGTCAGGTTTGAAGCCAGAACAAAATCTCTTCCACAATCACAAAGAGGTCCTAGAGCGAACCATGTGTGTCAACACTACGGACTTCAAGGGCACACCTGACCCAATTGTCATAAGTTGAGAGCATTGAGAAGTGCAAGTGATCAAAGGTCAAGAAGGCCAAGAAATGACAAGAGGACTTGGGCTGTTGAGCCGTCAAGAGATCGAAATGGTGATCTCGAAATGATGGACGTGATGAAGATGATTGGTGCATTCACCAATTGCTTGGAAAGCTTCACTAGAAGGTTTGAAAGTCTTCACTAAAAGGTTTGAAAGTCCTAACTCTCGTACCCAATCCTATAAGGATATCACCCCAAACGCACGTGATGTGTGGGTGATGAAGGGTACTCATGCATAAGCATTACAACATGTCAATTCATTAATACTTCCTATGTTGTGTGACTGTTAGTTTGTTTATTGATTATGTGAATTGAAAATTGTTTGTTTGTTTTTGCTTTAATTCATTTAAAATGTTTTTACATTGTTGCTTTTGATCAATCTTTTCCTTCTTGTGTGTCAAAAATCCAGAAACCACATAAAAAGTAGAAAATTGAAAATGATTGATCGACATTGTTGAGTTTTGTCTCAAAATATGTTTTACCTTGTACCTTTGTGCAAATGGCTTTGTACATCTACGAGCATAGCTTGTTCTCTATGCACTCATATCATTGTGGAAGAAATCTTGAAATCTATGTGACTGTTGTAAATAGATCTTCAACCTTGTCATGAATGATTAGTGAATGGTTTTGTTGATCTTGAGACATGCATAAACTTGTGTCTATATATCTTCCCACTCTTTATTTTATTGTTTTTGCTAAAAGAGCTCACCAAATGTAAATCTCCAAATGAAAAGAGATATTGAACTGCAAAAGCCTGTCGCACATACTAGAATTTGATTAGGAAAAAGGGAAAGCGACCAAAAATTGAAATTATATGATGCCCAAAAAGCCAAAGGCTAACTCATCAAAATTTCAGGCATCAATCTCACAATGAGATGTGCTGATTCAAAAAGATCAAATGATATCTCAAACATGGAGCCAAATGTAAAGCTTCAAAGATATTGTACTTAAGTCTTTGTGGGAAGTCATATATGCATATTTCTATAATTGAGATGGGTCACATTATCTAGTGCTAGTTGTGTATGTCTTGATTGAATTGATCATTGAAGCTTCACATTAGACTAAGGACTATCTTATTTTTTATATCCACACACAACACACATGTCTACGTTCAATGAATGCCATATTCATTCGTGTGATTGTACTTGTTTAAATGTGCTTTCACATGCTCAATCTTTGTTGATCATTCACAAAAAGATTTTTGAGTGTTTTAGTTGTTTTTGGAAAGTATTTTGTTTTACAAAAGTTGTCAAAAATTCAAAAACTGTGTTGCCCTATTATGGCGACTCAATCGCGGGTAGAATCAGTCGCATGCTCCAGTTGCGAATCAATACAGAGATTTTTCGTAACTCACTGGCGACTCATTGGCGGGTAAATGCTTCAATCGCGAAAAAGACTTACAATATTTTTCAAAAATATAGTTTTTCATGCTTTTCGCGGCTCAGGTTGGCGACTTGTTCGCAGGTGGAAAGTCCAGTCGTGAGGGGTACACAGAGATTTTCGTGGCTCAGTTCGTGACTCTCTCACGTTGGAACTTCCAGTCGTGAAAAACACTTAGAAACTTTTTCAAAAGTTTTCCTTTCAAGTGTTCTGGCAGGTGGCCCTGGCAACTTGCACGCGACTTAATTCAGTCGCAAAAATCGCGTGTTTTGCGCAAAATTGGTCAGTTTTTAAACCTTCTCAGTTTTTTCTCGAACATTTCTAACTGTTCATCTTCTTCCTTACCTGAAACACTCTCAAACTCACCGTGTCACTCTTAAACAAACCTCTATTTTTGCTTCATTTCAACCTCAAATCTTCAAGAAAAAGGTATGGGTTTTCTTTCTCTCACTTCATATTTCGTGTTTCAAGCTTTGTTTTCTTGGATTTGTGAGTCGTTATTGAGTTTTGTGATATCGGTGGTTTCGGTTATGGGCTGGGTTCATGTTTGATGAGTTTGGGTGTTTGGGCTTGGTTGATCTTGCTTCTAGGATGCTAAATACAGTTGCCTTCATGTTTAATTTCACTATTAGAGTTTGTAAACTGATCTATGCTGGTTGGCAAATCTCATACCCATGTTTATTGGTCTCAATGTAATATGATATTTGTTTTGTTTTTTGTTTTTTTTTTTTTTTTTTGGGTGATATACTCTATTTGTGAGTATTTTTGGTTCAATATGGTTGAGTTCTGATTGTTGGGTTACAATGTTTTGACTTTTAGTTGCTATAGTTTCTTGATATCATGTTTGCTGCTTATGCCCTGTGGTTAATGTTTGTGTTGGTTTGATCATATCATAATCATTAAGATATGTCTCATAGACATGTATTTTTTTGGATAAATGTGGTATACACTGCTTCAATACAGCTGAGTATTGGTTGTTGAAGTTTGTGCTTGGGAATGTGCCCTAAAGTGTTTGTGTTTGAGTTGTTGTGTTGATAAGTTGTTCTATACCTTTCTGATTTGAGCTTTCTCATTCAACTTCTGACTCTGAACTGTGTCTAGACTAAGTGTTTTGGTGCAATATTTTTTTGTTACTAACCTGTTATTAATGGTTGTGTTCATCTATTATGCTCTGTTATTGTGGCCTTTTCTGCTTGTTTACAGATGGCCCTATCTCCTACAAAGAAGAAGACTCCTGCTAAGAAAGCTGACAAAAGGGTGAAAATGGACCATAACCTATTTAGGTCGGTTCAACACTTTGAGAGATATAGAGATTCTTTCTTGAAGAAGGAGGATGAGTTGAGCTACTTGGTTAGAAGAAAGGAATTCACTATAGATGCCCATGACATAGATGAGGTGCTAGGGCTTAAAGGCTTAGAGGACTTTGACTTCACCAACTACAAGGACAGGATGTTATCTATAGAAACTGTCCAAACTTGCATTGGTGGACAAAGAGAGGGGAGATGCCTCAGCACTATAGCATTTCCAACTGACATGAGGTGCCTAACCACCATCATGATGTTCAACTTGTACCCAATGAGGAAGCTAACTACAATCAACAATGCCAGAGCTATCTTCCTCATGGAACTCAAGGAGAAAACATTTATTGACATCAGCTTTCACATCTTTGACACTATTGTGGATGAGACTAAAACCACCTCTAGGCCCAAGCTGATCTTTCCTAGCCTTCTTATGAGTTTTTTCAGAGCAAAAAGTTATGAAATCCCTCAAGATATCAGCCCTATGCCTACACCTTCAGCCATCAACAAGCTAACCATTATTAGGATACAAGTATGTCTTCCAGGTGATGAAGAGGAAGGTGATCAAGGTGAAGGTGACCAAATGGAGACTGAGACAGTGACTACAGGACAAACTTCAACACCTAGAAGCTGAGGCAAGAGGAGTAGAGCTTCAACCTCATCAGAGGTACCTCCTGATGCATTCCAGATCATCCTGGAGAGGATTGATGGACTCAGAGAGGTCTAGAATGAGCATACTGATAGGATGACAGCAATTCAGGATTAGCTCAACATACTTTCAGCCAAGGTTGATAGCATCAACACCCACTAGTGACCCTTTGGCCATTCTGGTAAAAAAGGGGGAGAATTTTTGAGGGGCAGCTTTTGAGGGGGAGCATGTCATAAACAGTGTTTTTCAGTTTTACTTTATGTTTCTTATGGTATTATGGTTTATGGGTTTGCTATGTTAAAACACTTTGGTTAATATTTTTTTTTGGTTTAAAACTCATGGTTTTGTTTTACTGTTAAAACACTTATGATACTTTGGTTTGTTAATATTAGCATATGCTATTTCAACATTTTATGGAACTTGTTTATGGTACATTGTGTATCCATGTTGCTTTTTTAAGCTTTTAGGGTTTGTTTCCATGTGTTTTGTAGGTTTTTCTGGTTTGTACAATGCTTATGCAGCCTTTTTGTTTTGTTGCCTAGTACTTCTAGCTAAATGTTATGCATTTTCTTTTAGTACTCTCACTCTTGTGCCCTAGTAGGATCTTGTTCCTAGATGCATATACTTTATGTATTGTGCATTGGTTGAGTATTGGACATGCAAGTAATTTGCATTGAGCTTGTTAGCTTGCATGTCTGGATGTTCATTCCAAGTGTGAATGAGCATTGTGGTCACTATTTATATAGTGATTGCTTGTTTGGTCAGGCCATGGTTTACTACTTTATTCCATTTTGCTTGATCGCATTGTGCTTGCCTCATATGCATTGCACGTTTTTCTATATACAATGATCATATTGTGTTATTGTGTTTAAGGAGATTCTTGTTCATATGATTCAAGAGCTTATCAGATTCTGGAGTTAGGTGTGAGTGAGTTTTGTTCAACTATTCCCAACTCACACGTTAAGTCTAAAGTTTGTTTTAGAGTTTTGTCACGGAATAACCAAAGGGGGAGATTGTAAGGTTGAATTTTATTAACCATCTTGTTGGTTTTATTCCGTACTAAATTTGCTTGTATTTTAGCAAAGAGTAACCCTGTATTTAGGTGGGAATCATGTAAGGGTAGTGAGTGAGAGAGTGTGAAGAAATGCTCAAGATTGTGCAAGGATGCAAAAACTCGCGACTCGCAAGCTGCCAAAGCTGGCACACGTGTGAAGCATGCAGGGGAGCTGAAGAGTCATGCCAGCTGTTGCACTACAGGACAAAAGTCCCAAGATGGCCAGGTTGTTAGCTCGCGACTTGAACTCACAACTCAGTCCAGTCACAAGGCCAAGCCACCAGACCACCTTGTTTGGGAAAAACTGACTCTTCGTATTCCTGTCTCACCCCACTATATATAGACCCTTATACCCACGAAATATGAAGAGCTTCCAGAGAGAATTTTGAGAGAGAAACCCTAGAGAAAAACAAGATTGATTCATCCACAATCTTCACACAGAGACTCTTTAAATTCCTCTACTCTCTTCCTCTCCATTGTCACATCCTTGAGAGGCACATTACCAAAACCTTTTCTCATCATACTCATATCTGTGAGAAGGCCATTTGGTGTTTAGGAAGCAGTTAAGAAGGGACCAATTTCATATTGGTTGATGCTATGGTCAAGTAGTGGAATTCAGTAAGCTAAAGAAGAAAGAGGTTCGGCGTAACCTCATTGGAGTAGGAGTTTGGAGGGCTTAGGTACATTGGGTAGATTAGGCTTGGAGGGTCTTCTGCTGTTCATGTATCCCAACTACATTCTTTAGTAGATTATGTAACGTTGAATTTTATCAACTATCTTGTTGGTTTTATTCCATGCCAAATTTGCTTCTATTTTAGCAATTAGTAACCCTATATTTAGGTGGGAATCATGTAAGGGTAGTGAGTGAAAGAGTATGAAGAAATGCTCAAGATTATGCAAAGATGCAGAGACTCGTGGCTAGGACTCGCGACTGGTAAGCCGCCAAAGCTGGCACACGTGTGAAGCATGCAGGGAAGCTGAAGAGTCATGCCAGCTGTTGCACTACAGGACAAAAATCCCAGGCTGGCCAGGCCGTTAGATCGCGACTTGAACTCGCGACTCAATCCAGTCGCGAGGCCAAGTTGCTAGACCAACCTGTTTAGGAAAAACTGACACTTCGCATTCCTTTCTCACCTCACTATATATAGACCCTTATACCCACAAAATATGAGAGCTTCTAGAGAGAATTTTGAGAGAGAAACCTAAGAGAAAAAAAAAGATTGATTCATCCACAATCTTCACATAGAGACTCTTCAAATTCCTCTACTCCCTTCCTTTCCTTGTAACATCCTTGAGAGGTACATTACCAAAACCTTTTCTCACCATACCCATATCTATGAGAAAGCTATTTGGTGCTTTGGAAAGCAGTTAAGATGGGACCAATTTCATATTGGTTTATGCTATGGTCAAGTAGCGGAATTCGGTAAGCTAAAGAAGAAATAGGAGCATGGAGGGCTTAGGTACATTGGATAGATTTGGTTTGGAGGGTCTTCGGCTGTTCATGTATTCCAACTACATTCTTTAGTGAATTATTTACCGCTTGGAGGGCGGCGGAAAGGTTTTACGCCGAGGGCTTCGGTTTCCTCTTTGATAACACATCGTTGTGTTGTCCTTGTGTTTGCATCTCTCTTCCCTTAATCTTTGCCATTGAATTTCTGTTATGGATGTGATTTTATTTGGTTTAGATTGTTTATCAATTTTGTATTAAGTTTATGTTCATATTCCGCACATTAATTGTTTGATATTAAGCTTGAATTGGTAATTTGTTAATTGCGGGTCTAAACGTTCATAGTGTTTTATACACTAATTGAACATTCAATTGGTATCAGAATGGGTTCACTTATATTGGTTTCATTACCTTAGTGTGATTCTTGACCCCAAATTGAGATGGACCGGCCTCAATCTTTAAATGCTCCACCATATTTTGATGGTAGCAACTATGCCTTTTGGAAGGTGAGGATGAGAGCATTTTTGTGTTCTATAGATGAGGTTGTTCGGGATGCTGTTGAAATAGGTTGGCCAAAGTCGGAGGCAACCAAATCCATTTGGGATAAGGCAGCCCTCGCGACGTCAAATGCTAATAGTAAAGCACTTAACGCAATTTTTTGTGGTGTGTCCCCAGATGAGTTCCATCGGATTTCTTATATCACCGTTGCCCAGGAAGCATCGCAGATTTTGGAGACCACTTATGAGGGTACAAAGAAAGTAAAGGACACAAAGCTACAAATGCTGACAACCCGATTTGAGGAGCTCAGGATGAGCAAGGGTGATTCCTTTGACTTTTTCTATAGTAAGCTAAATGAAGTGGTCATCGGCAAGTTTAACTTGGCAAAGAAAACGGAGGACTCAAAAGTTGTAAGAAAAATTCTTCGTTCATTGCTGGAGAGCTTCTGTGCAAAGGTGACTACAATTGAGGAGAGCAAAGACCTTGATGAAATCAAAGTCCAGGAGCCGATTGGTTCTCTCCAAACGTATGAGCTTTCATTACCAAATCAAAGAAAGAGCAAATCACTGGCTCTTAAGACAATAAATGAAAGGGTAAAAGGTCATGGTTCATCGGATGAGGATGTAGTGGAAAAGGATGTTGCCTACCTCGCAAAGAATTTTCACAAATTTCTAAAGTTCAAGAACAGTGAGAAATTTGGTGATAAAGGGAAATTCATGAGTTCCGGAAAGGAGAAGAAGGACTTCAAAAAGAGAGAAATGAAGGAGTCCTAATCTACTTAAGAAGTCACTTGTTTTGAGTGTAATGGACAGGGCCATTTCAAAAGGAATGTCCTAATTACCTGAGATTGAAGGGCAAGGTGTATGTCACCACTCTCAGTGACTCAAATTCCTCCACCTCTGATTCGGAAGAAAGCTGTGATGAAGAAGGGAATTTCTCAGCATTCATGACTGTTGCTCATATTGAGTCTTCAGAGGACTTGAATTTGCTTGTGGAAGAACTTGGGGAGCATAGTGATGAGGAATTCATGGGAATTGTAGAAGAATCAGATGTTGAAGAAGATGAAGATACAGCTGGTCTTAAAGAGAACTACAATTCTGTACTTGAGAAGTTAGGAGAATATGCAAGGGTGGCCAACGCAGCTGTGAAAAAGATGAAGAAAGCTGATGAGGACTATAGAAGTCTTCTAGTGAGATATAAGGAGGCCAAGTGTGAGATAGAGACGCTAAATGGCAAGCTAACTGAAGCTTACACCAAGGTGAAATTCCTTAAGCTTGAGGTGGTTCAAACAAATGCCAAGGTAGAGCGAGTCTCCACAAAGAAGCTTGATGATGTCCTTTCCTCTCAAAAGACTTTCTCTGACAAAACCAGATTAGGATACACCGGAGAAGGTAGTTCAGCTGTGAACATCTCCAAAGAAGTGAAGTTTGAGAAGGCCAAACAGCCGGTTGTAGTTGCCCCTACTGTTTAAAAGGCAAATGTTGAGAAGAAGAAGAATGTGACTGACCAGCGGGTGTTGAACAAGCCCTGTAATCAATCTGTGGTCAGGTTTGAAGCCAGAGCAAAATCTCTTCCACGATCGCAAAGAGGTCCTAGAACGAACCATATGTGTCATCACTGCGGACTTCAAGGGCACACCCAACCCAATTGTCATAAGCTGAGAGCATTGAGGAATGCAAGTGATCAAAGGTTAAGAAGGTCAATAAATGACAAGAGGACTTGGGCTATTGAGCCATCAAGAGATTGAAATGGTGATCCCGGAATGATGACGTGATGAAAATGATTGGTGCATTCACCAACTGCTTGGAAAGCTTCACTAGAAGGTTTGAAAGTCCTAACTCTCATACCCAATCCCATAAAGATATCACCCAAATTCATGTGACGTGTGGGTGATGAAGGGTACTCATGCATAAGCATTACAACATGTCCATGCATTAATACTTCTTATGTTGTGTGACTGTTGGTTTGTTTATTAATTATGAGAATTGAAAATTGTTTGTTTGTCTTTGCTTTCTTTCATTTAAAATGTTTTTACATTGTTTCTTTTGATTAATCTTTTCCTTCTTGTGTGTCAAAAATCCAAAACCACATAAAAAGTAGAAAATCTCAAAAGTTTGATCGACATTGTTGAGTTTTGTCTCACAATATGTTTTACCTTATACCTTTGTGCAAATGGCTTTGTCAATCTACGAGCATAGCTTGTTCCCTATGCACTCATATTATTGTGGGAGAAATCTTGAAATCTATGTGACTGTTGTAAATAGATTTTCAACCTTGCCATGAATGATTAGTGAATGGTTTTGTTGATCTTGAGACATACATAGACTTGTGTCTATATATCTTCCCACTCTTTATTTTATTGTTTTTACTAAAAGAGCACACCAAATGTAAATCTCCAAATGAAACGAGATATTGAGTTGCAAAAGCCTGTCGCACATACAAGTATTTGACTAGGAAAAAGGGAAAGCGACCAAAAATTAAAATTATATGATGCCCAAAAAGCCAAAGGCTAACTCATCAAAATGAAATATCCAAAATTTCAGGCATCGATCTCACAATGAGATGTGTTGATTCAAAAAGATCAAATAATATGTCAAACATGGAGCCAAATGAAAAGTTTCAAAGATACTGTACTCAAGTCTTTGTGGGAGGTCATATATGCATATTTCTATAATTGAGATGGATCACATTATCTAGTGCTAGTTGTGTATGTTTTGATTGAATTGATCATTGAAGCTTCACATTAGACTAAGGACTATCTCATTTTTGATATCAACATACATCATACATGTCTATGTTCAATGAATGCCTTATTCATTCGTGTGATTGTACTTGTTTAAATGTGTTTTCACTTGCTCAATCTTTGTTGATCAATCAAAAAAAAAAAAAAAAAATTTGAGTGTTTTAGTTATTTTTGGAAAGTATTTTGTTTTTACAAAAGTTGTCAAAAATGAAAAAAATATATATGTTGCCTTGTTCTGGCGACTCAGTCGCATGTAGAACTAGTCGCATGCCCCAGTCGTGAGCCCATATAGAGATTTTTTGCGACTCACTGGCGACTCATTGGTGGGTAAATGTTTCAGTCACAAAAAAGACTTAGAATATTTTTCAAAAATCTGGTTCTTCATGCTTTTCGCGGCTCAGGTTGGCGACTTGTTTGCAGATGGAAGGTCCAGTCACGAGGGGTACACAGAGATTTTCGCAGCTTAGTTCGCGACTCTCTCACAAGTGGAACTTCTAGTCGCGAAAAACACTTAGAAATTTTTTCATAAGTTTTCCTTTCAAGTGTTTTGGCGGCTAGACCTGGCGACTTATACGCGACTTGATTCAGTCGCGAAAATCTTGTGTTTTGCGCAAAAATGGTCAGTTTTTAAACCTTTTAGTTTTCCCTCGAACATTTCTGACTGTTAATTTTCTTCCTTACCTAAAACACTCTCAAACTCACCGTGTCACTCTCAAACAAACCTCCATTTTTGCTTTATTTCATCCTCAAATCTTCAAGGAAAAGGTATGGGCTTTCTCTTTCTCACTTCATATCTCATGATTATGAGTTGATTTTCTTGATTTGTGAGTTACTTTTGTGTTTTGAGTAATATAGTATTTGAACATGGGTTTGGTTTATTTCGTTGAGTGTGTTTGTTTGAGTGTTGGTGATATTGATTGAGATATTTTTCTCATTTTTTTGATGATATTTGTGTTCTGTGTTGTGCCTCATGACTGTGTTGCTCTGTACATATCATGTTCATGGTGGAATGTCACAATGACAAATTTTTGTGATTGTGTGATGCTCATTGATTACTTTGTTCTGAATTGTAATTGATCAACCATCATTTTTGGACACTTGCTAAATTCTTAAATATACAATCCATAAGTGTTGCTTATGATCACTTGTTGTTGACTTGGTTCAATTTCTGTGATTGATTGATTGATTTCTCTTTCCGACTTTTATTCTTTTTATCTAATCAAGTTGATGTTTGTGTCTTGTGGTGTTGCACTTGGTTTTCTGCTACGTGTCTTGTTTATTGTAGATGTCACGCCGTTCATCTAAAGGAAAGGAGATTGACACTGATGTTCCATCCCTTGTGGCTAAGAGGACTCGTCAATTGACTCAGTCATCTCAGGGCTTAAACAATGAGAGATTCAAGACTCCTATTGCTTCACAGACCTTCTCAAGCATTTTTATAGATGCTACTCCTATTATGGAATGTGTAGTAAAATTTGATACCTTGAGCACAACGTTTGTTCCTAGGATTTTTGAAGCAAGGGATTGGGTTGATCTATTCGGGAATTTCGAGGACCTGGTTAATGTATTAGTTAAGGAATTCTATGCTAGATACACTAGAATAGAGTTGAAATGCTGGGTAAGAGGAACCGAGTTCTCCATCAATGCAGACTACATTGCACAGGTTCTTCGCATTACTAGACCAAAAAATGTGGACCTCACTCCGTATGATGACAGATCACTTTAGGTACAAGGCATTCTCCAAGTTCTTGGGCCTGATCATGAGGTTAGAAGCAAAGGATCATCCATTGGAATTGTACAGTTTTCGCCTGAACTGACGACTCTAAAACTGATCATGTTCTCAAATCTCTACCCACTGTCTAACACTGCCTTCATAAATCTTGGAAGAGTACAATTTCTGTGTGATCTCATTACCAGAGTTCCAATTGACATTTGTGCTCACATCTTTCAGACAAGTGGGAAAACAGCGGCTTGATCAGCAGCACGAACCAATATTCCTTTTTGTAGTCTCATCATGAAGATTTTGCTTCGTAAAGGTGTTTGTCCACCAATAGATGGAAAAGTTATTTCATGTCCTCGACCAATTTCCATGAAAACTCTCCATGCAAGCAAGAGTCACTCCTCTAAAACACCTAAGAGTGAGCCATTCTCCATGCCACTCCATCTGGCCATGATTTTGCTACACCGGTGCATACTACAACTGTTTCACCCATTCCTTCTGAGAAGCGCACTACCGGCACTCCATCTGCACCTAGCTCTCAAGATGATAGATTGAGCTCTTTATTTGAGGGGCTACATCAGCATATTTCCGAATTAGAAAGATCTCTCTACTCCACCAACAATCATGTTCAAATGCGTCTCACTACAATTGACGCACAGTTAGATGCTATTCAACAAAAGCTCGTGGACAGCCTTTAGCTATTCGTGCCAAAAAGGGGGAGAGATAGCATATAGCAAGGGGGAGATAGCAATGTGCACTTTGAAAGGGGAACACTGAAAGGGGGAGTTATATGCTCAAGAAGAGGCTGATAAATATATTCACTCACATATACTTTTAAGTAGTCTAATTTTTCTTGCTTGTTTATAGTTGTTTATATAAACTCTACTCTTGTGTGGATAGGGTTCTAATAGTTTGGTTTAAACTCATGGATGTGTCTGACAATGATATTATTAATATCTAAAGATTTTTTTTCAGTATTTTTTTTACTTTTGTACCCATGTTGCTTTTGTAAGCTTTTAGGGTTTGTTTCCATGTGTTTTGTAGGCTTTTGTGGTTTGTACCATGCTTATGCAGCCTTCTTGTTTTGTTGCCTAGTACTTCTAGCTAAATGTTATGCATTTTCCTTAAGTACTTTCACTCTTGTACCCTAGTAGGATTTTGTTCCTAGATGCATATATTTTATGTATTGTGGATTGATTGAGTGTTGGGCATGCAAGTGATTTGCATTGTGTTTATTGGCTTGTATGTCCAGATGTTCATTCCAAGTGTGAATGAGCATTATGGTCACTATTTTATAGTGATTGCTTGTTTGGTCAAGCCATAGTTTATTTCTCATTCCATTTTGCTTGATCGCATTGTACTTGCCTCATATGCATTACAAGTTTTTCTACATACAATGATCATATCGTAATATTGTATTTTAGGAGATTCTTGTTCATATGATTCAAGAGCTTATCAGATTCTAGAGTTAGGTGTGAATGAGTTTTGTTCAACTGTTCCTAACTCACATGTTAAGTCTAGAGTTTGTTTTAGGATTTTGTCATGGAATAGCCAAAGGAGGAGATTGTAAGGTTGAATTTTATCAACCATCTTGTTGGCTTTATTCCATGCCAAATTTGCTTGTATTTTAGCAATTAGTGACCCTGTATTTAGGTGGGAATCATGTAAGGGTAGTGAATGAAAGAGTGTGAAGAAATGCTCAAGATTGTGCAAAGATGCAGAGACTCGTGGCTAGGACTCGCGGCTAACTCGCGACTAGCAAGCCGCCAAAGCTGGCACACGTGTGAAGCATGCAGGGGAGTTGAAGAGTCATGCTAGCTGTTGCACTACAGGACAAAAGTCCCAAGCTGGCCAGGCCGTTAGCTTGCAACTTGAACTCACGACTTAGTCCAATCGCGAGGCCAAGTCGCCAGACCACCCTGTTTGGGAAAAACTGACTCTTCGCATTCCTTTCTCACCCCACTATATATAGACCCTTATACCCACGAAATATGAGAGCTTCCAGAGAGAACTTTGAGAGAGAAACCCTAGAAAAAAAACAAGATTGAGTCATCCATAATCTTCACATAGAGACTCTTCAAATTCCTCTACTCTCTTCCTCTCTATTGTTACATCCTTGAGAGGTACATTACCAAAACTTTTTCTCACCATACCCATATCTGTGAGAAAGCTGTTTGATGCTTTGAGAAGCAGTTAAGAAGGGACCAATTTCATATTGGTTGTTGCTATGGTCAAGTAGCGGAATCCAGTAAGCTAAAGAAGAAATAGGTTCAGCGTAACCTCATTGAAGTAGGAGCTTGGAGGGCTTAGGTACATTGGGTAGATTAGACTTGGAGGGTCTTCTGCTGTTCATGTATCCCAATTACATTTTTTAGTGGATTATTTACCGCTTGGAGGGCGGTGGAGAGATTTTACACCAAGGGCTTCGGTTTCCTCTTCAATAACATATCATTGTGTTGTTCTTGTATTTGTATCTTTCTTCCCTTAATCTTTGCCATTTAATTTCTGCTGTGGATGTGATTTTATTTGGTTTAGATTGTTTATTAATTATGTATTAAGCTTATGTTCATATTCCACGCATTAATTGTTTGATATTAAGCTTGAATTGGTAATTTGTTAATTGGGGGTCTAAATGTTCATAATGTTTTATACACTAATTGAACTTTCAGATTATTTACCGCTTGGGGGACGGCGGTGAGGTTTTACACCGAGGGTTTCGGTTTCCTCTTCGATAACACATCGTTGTGTTGTCCTTGTGTTTGCATCTCTCTTCCCTTAATCTTTGCCATTTAATTTCTGCTATGGATGTGATTTTATTTGGTTTAGATTGTTTATTAATTCTGTATTTAGCTTATGTTCATATTCTGCACATTAATTGTTTGATATTAAACTTGAATTGGTAATTTGTTAATTAGGGGTCTAAACATTCATAGTGTTTTATACACTTATTGAACTTTCACACTATATGCAAGTTAGCTGCATTAGTTTTATTATTTCTACACTTGTGTAGAATGACTATAATGGGTTGAGACTTTGGTCATGAAATTATTTTGTTTTCTCACAGTGGGTTGAGACTTTGTCCTCGAAATTATAAACTCAAAATGGATTGAAACTTTAATTTATAAAATCAAAAGCTGTACTAAGTTGTTAGTCATTGAAGTAGGTGATTTAGGGTATGTTCCTCCTTGATGAGGAAGATATTTTTATGGGTCAGTATGGATTTGTTCAATCCGCTGAGCTGGAATAGGGATTAAGTTTTTATCCTTGGTTCGTAGGTTCTAAATGGCCCTCCAAAGAATCGTGGTAATAATTTTCTCTTATATGTTCGTATCATAAAACTCGATGTCCCATTTGACTTGTTAGTTATTCATATGTACTCAAATCTAACAACTTAAGGTTCTCTACTTGAAAATTTCTTCACCATTTTACTTTGACGGGATCTGAATGTATATTATGTGCTATCATGCATCAAATGCCATCAATTGACTTTGCTACTACTTTCATGTACTTACATTGATCCTGTAACACCAATGCCCTCAAAATTACCTCTCAAAAGTAAGAGCATTGAGTTTTATGTAGGAACTTTGATTTTTCATCCAAACCATTATATATGTGAAGTAGCTATTTCAAATTTGAGTTTGGTTGCTCTATTTTGATTCCCTCCTCTAAACCTTGAGTTCTGTAGGAGTATTTTGTCTTGTTGCTGGTGCAAGTTTCTGTTGGAAATAATGCAAAAAAAATAAAATAAAATAAAATTAGTTTTGAGATTTTGTAAACAACAACAAACATAACAATTTTTTTTAATGTTTTAATAAATAAATAAAAATTAAAAATGCTCACGGAATGGATAAAAACAGAATGATGTGTGAATAAATAAAAACAATTAAATATACTCATAAATTGGATGAAATATAATAATTAATGCAAACCTAACATGGGATTGTGTTTGCGCTATTTCCTTAAGAAATAGTTCGTCCTTAAGATGTTGAAAATTATATTTTAGGAGAAGACATAATGCATAAAAAAAAAAAAAAAAAAGACTTTTGTGACTTTGCAAACATAAACAACAAATATTAAAAATAATATTTAATGTGTAAATATATTAAAAAAATTAATAATACTAGCTCACATAATTGATGAAAATAGAATGATGTGTAAATAAATAAGAGCAATTTTGCTCAAAAAAAAAAAAATAAAAAAAATAAGAGCAATTAAGTATACTCATAGACATAGACCGATGAAAACATAATAATTGACGCAAATCTAATCAAAGATGGTATTTGTCACTATTTCCTTAAGACTTATTTCGACTGTAATAAATTGTGTTTTGAGTCTCTTGTATGGGTTATTGTTTTCTAATATACAGTGGTCACAACACTCATAAGAAGCACGATAATCTTCATGCACATTTGGGTGATTATATATATATATATATATGTGCATGGTTTTGAAATCCGGACCGAACCGTACGGTTCGACCAGGTTAACTGGAAACTGTCCATCAAAACGATTCTTTTAACTCTAAAAACCGGCATATATAGAAAAGTCAGTGAACCGTGCAAACCGCAGTTGAACCTCTTGAGTTTGAAAACCATGGACGGTTCTCCGGGGTTCAGTTAAGAGCTTCTCTTTCTTCCTTTTTTGGGTATTTACAGGCTCTGCCATTGTTGAATCTTCATTTTGCAACCTCAGACCTTCAGATTGCACCACCATTTCTTCTTATTCTTCTTCTCACTCTCACTCGCTCTCTCTATCATGGTTTTCATTGACTGTTGTTTCTACATTTTTCTCTTTGCGCTTTTTCTGATGGTTCTTTCTGTATTTTTTTCTCTCCCTACGTTTTGCTGTTGCCTTTGCACTCTAGAGTCTTCTGGTCTACTGACTCTACTCTGCATGATGGACACCTTGCTTTCCTATCACCCACTAAATACTTGTTGTCAACCACTCTCTTTTGAAAATGTTATTGGGCTTTGTTCTCTATTTAATCAAATATTTTAATGGTTTGTGGCTACTCTTCTAGCTTTTGTTTTTGTTTATTTTTTATTTTAAAAATTTTCATAATTGGTTGACTAGTCAAATGGGCTTGGGCATGATAAATTATTAGATGGTCAAATGGCTTGGTAATGATTTAAGATAATTTAGACACAAGGTCCTATAAAAAGAGTATAATATTAAGCCCTAACAAAAATTATTTATGTTTGCTTAGAATTTAATATTTCTTATTTTCCTTATGAAAGCTATGATATATAATATATATATATATATATATATATATTTGAAAGATAAATCTTTATATTTATTTGAACTATTATACTCAATTTTTCTATTTTTTACTAATTTAATATGTTTATTTATATTTTAAATAATTATTAAATTAATTATAACATCATTACAGTTTAACCTCAGTTGAATCTCAGTCCAACCTCAAAATTAAACCTTAAACCTCTCTCTTATACGGTTCATTGAACAGTCCGGATTTTAAAACCATGTATATATATGTACAAATACAAGAATGCATGAATAATTGAAATGAATTAGGGATACTATTTATACACGCACTTGTACTAGTTTTAGAAGACTGAAAGTTACGTGTGTAGATTTTAGAAACCTACAATAGTTTCCTATCAATTTTAAATAATTAATAATAAATTGAATAGTTATTTTGTCAATTGTTAAATACATGGTAAAAATGGTTATGAGCATAGAGCATCAAATGCATCAAAAATCAATTGTAAGAGGCAAAGAAAGCTAAGCGTACGATGTTGCTAGTGGGTTGGACAAAAAGAACCAGAGAGGTGGAAGGGTGATTCGACTATATATATATATATATATATATATATAAAAGAACAGCAATATACAAGTAGATAAATATGACTCACATAATGATGATTCTTATAATGAAGCACAAGTTCTCTAATTTTATACCATTCAAATTTGATATTATTCTAATTACTATCTTAAATTAAATGAATTTTTATCACTAAAATAAAAATAAAAATTTCAATATTTATGGTTTATACCCTTCATTTCAGTTTTAATTCCTATGTTAGCCATAAATGGTAGATACTAGGCATTGTGTGTACAGGGCCGGCTCAAGGTATTGTGGGGCCTAAGGCAACAACTTTAAGTGAGGTTTATTTTTATACTTTGAATATTAATATAATATTTATTTAACTTTTGGTTTTTTTTTTTAATTTAAAATCTTTTTTTTTTAGAAAAAAAAAATTACAAATTAAAACAAACCCATCGCATTATTCAATGACTATACAACTAAAATAAACACTATTTATTGAATGAAGTAACCAAATAAAAATATTATGAATGAAAATTTTAATAAAGTTATATATTTGATATTTCTAAATAGAATTTGAGTATAAATTTATTTACTAGTGCAAGATTAATGAGTTCTTTTAACATTTATGTGTGAGAGATTAAATCCAATGAAAATATTTTTCTTTAACTGGTTTTTCTTTGATAAAAAACAACATTTTTTTTTTTTATTGGTGAATATTTAGGGCTTAATTAATAATTTTATTAGTATAAGAATATCTCTATTGGTAAAAATTTAGGGACCTTTTCTCATTGGGGGCCTTAGGCGGTTGCCTATTTGGCTTACCCATTGAGCTGGCACTATGTGTGTATATCGACTTGTGTAGGAAGGCTTATACAGCTATAGCAGGATTTGGGTAGGGATATATGAATAACAATAATGTTGCTTCAATTACAATCGAATATATTAGTATTTGTGGGAATTTTTTTTTTTAATAAAATGGTGTTTCTAAGAGTTCTAAATAATTTTACCTCTTAGAAAAAAAAAAAAAAAAAAAAAAAAGCTTTGTGAATGCAAGGAAGATGTAATATTTTATATTAGTCCCAATATATCAGCTCGAATGCATCAAATTTAGGATTGTAAATGAACCAAGCCGATCATGAACATCTTGGGCTCGACTCGATAAAAATTTGTTCATGTTTATTTGTTTAAAAATAAGCCAAGTTTGAACTTTAGTTTTAAGCTCGTTTAATAAACAAGCCGAGCCCAAACAAAAAAATTTGTTCACAAACAAGCTCGTAAGCTATAAAGTTTGATACAAAACAATTCAAACATAGACTCATTTATAAGTTTATATGTGTTAGCTAAATATACTCATTACACATTTTTTAATAATGACATGTTCAATATGGGATCTACTACCCATTACCTTTTTTTTTTTTTTTTCTTTCCCTTTAAATTGACAAAGAACTACTTTAGACTTTAGTTACATTAAAAAGTAAATTAATTAATTAAGCGGGTCACAAATGATTCTTTCCCATCAATCATCTAATGTAAAGTGTCTTTTTTTTTTTTGGTGATACAAGATAGAAATTCCAATTTAACCTAATCTTAGTGTATATGTGTGAAGCTCCTTCTTAGAGATTTGAATCCCGACCCTTACCCCTTACACCCCACAAGCACTTATACTTGTGCAGTGACCACCGCACCAAGGGTGCACGATGGTATGTAAAGTTATGAAACATGTTAGTATTTTCCCATTCATTATAGTTATATACAAGTATTTTTCTAGTTCTTTTTCATTTAACGTGTATGTAAAAATTGTATTTTGAATAATTGTTGAAACTATAGATAAGGATGAATGAATGAATTTAATTATGTAAATTTTTAATGGCTAATCATAGGTAGGGTTAGGCATATGATAAAATGAGTATACTATTTTTTTTTCTTCTTAATTTTAGAGATTTAAGCATTTGATAATGTAATCTTTTTAAATTCCAAGCTCAAAAGCTTAATTTGAGCTTGATATTAAGCTTGATCTTGGCTTAACTAATTAATCAAGCCAAGCCAAGTCAAGCTCAAGCTTTTTGGCTATCCCACAAGCTCAAGTTCAAACATTATTTTTAGGCTTGTCACAAGCTTGAGCTTTTAATTTCTTTTAAACGAGCCAAGTTTGAACATGCACTACTCGACAAAACTCGGCTTGTTTACAACCCTAATCAAATTAGATAATGCATTCAAAACCAAATGAATAGAGTCCTATCAAACAAAATAAACAGTGATTATATAAATATCTAGGCATAATGCGCTTGACTTCTACATGGGTTCTGCATATCAGTGAGAGTATGTCACATATTGATGATTCTCTTCAATTTCTCTTCCTTCTCTTTTGAATTGTTCTGTAAGGTTGAATTTATTCAACCATGTACTTGGCTTTATTTCGTACAAAATTTGCTTGTAATTCAGCAATTAGCTACCCTGTATTTAGGTGGGAATCATGTAAGGGTTGTGTGTGAGAAAGAGTGAAGAATTCAAGTGTGTGTGCTTTCAAAGAGCTTCTCGCAACTGGAACTCGCGAGTGACTCGTAACTGATGACTTGCCAAAATGCCACATGTGCGAAGCCTGTAGGAAGCTGAAGGGTCACGATAGCTAGAGCACTACAGGACAAAAAAGGACAGTCCGGCCAGTTAGTTATTTCGAGATTGAATCTCGCGACTCATCCCAGTCGTGAGTTAGTCGCCTGAACACCTTGTTTTATAGAAAAATGATTTTTCACATTCCTCACGTACCCTACTATAAATACCCTTATATCCATGAAATCTAGAGAGCTCCCAAAGAGAATTTTGAGAGAGAAACCCTAGAGAACAACAAGATTGACTCATCCACAATCTTATACCTTTGATTCTCAAATTCCTCTACTCTCACCCTCTCCATTGACATACCCTTGAAAGGTTAATTAGCCAAATCCTTATCTCACCTTACCAATATCAGTGAGAAGGTTATTTGGTGGTTGGGAAGTAGTTCAGAGAGGACCAATTCATTTGGTTGATGCAATGGGCTTATTGCGGGATCCAGAAAGCTAGGGAAGACAAAATTAGGCTTAATCTTGCTGGAGCAAGAAGCTTGGAGGGCTTAGGTGCATTGGTTAGATTAGGCTTGGAGGGTCTATTGCTATTCGTATATCCCAACTTTATTGTTGAAAGTTCAAAAACGTGTACAAAAACACTTTTGAACGTTTAGACCCCCAAAAACCAAATTAATCAACACACGCAATATGTTAAACAACTAGTGTGCGGAAACTTAACATATGCTATAACATGGTATTGATTAAACAACTATCTAAGCCACAACAAAATAAACCACAGCAGATAATGTAAAGGCAGAGATAGAGAGAAAGGAAGATGCAAACACAGCGATAACACCAGATATGTTATCGAAGAGGAAACCGAAGACCTCGGCGAAAAACCTCTCCGCCGCCCTCCAAGCGGTAATCAATCCACTAGAAAATACAGTTGGGATACAAGGACAGCAATAGACCCTCCAAGCCTAATCTACCCAATGCACCTAAGCCCTCCAAGCTTCTTGCTCCAACGAGGTTGCGCCGAACCTTTTTCTTTTCTAGCTTTCCGGATTCCGCTACTACACCGTAGCATCAACCAATAAAGATTGGCTCCTTCCTAACTGCTTCCCAGAACTCCAAACGACTGTCTCACAGAGATGATAATGGTGAGAACCAGGTTTGGTATAATGGCCTCTCAAGGATTTGACAATGGAGAGGAAGAGAGTGAGGGATTTTGATGAGACTCTAAGGTAGAGATTGTGGATAAAACAATCTGGTTTTTCTTTAGGGTTTCTCTCTCAAAATTCTCTCTGGAAGCTCTCTTTCAATCGTGGGTTAAAAGGGTATTTATACTGGAGTGAAGAGGAATGCGAAACGTCAGGTTTTTCCAAAACAGGGGTGGCTCGCGGCTTGACCTCGCGGCTTGACTAAGTCGCGAGTTCCAGTCGCGAGTTAACCGTATGGCCAGTTGTCCTGTTTTGTCCTGTAGTGCTCCAGCTAGCATGACTGTTCATCTTCCAGCATGCTTGGCACGTGTGCAGATTCTGGCGGGTTGAAGCCGCGAGTCCAGTCGCGAGTCCCAGCCGCGACACTCTGTTTTCTTGCACACTCTTGAGCAATCTTCACACTATCTCACTCACTACCCTTACAACAATCCCACCTAAATACAGGGTTACTAAATGCTGAATTACAAGCAAATTTGGCACGGAATAAAGCCAATTAGATGGTTGAATAAATTCAACCTTACAATCTCCCCCTTTGGCTATTCCGTGACAAAACCCTAAAACAGACTCTAGACTTAACATGTGAGTTGGGAACAGTTGATCAAAACTCACTCACACCTAATTCTAGAAGCTGTGAAGCACTTGAATCATATGAACATAAACTCCTGAAACACAACAATACACCATGATTATTGTAAGCAGAAAATTATTAATGCATATGAAACAGGCAAAAAGAGATCAAGCATAAGATAGAGTTAATGAACAAACCATGGCTTGATCAACCAAGTGAACACCACAAGGTAGTGATCACAGTGTTCATTCACACTTGGAATGAACACAAGGACATACAAGCTAACAAGCACAAAGCAAGACACTTGTATGTTCAACACTCAACCAATGCATAGCTCACATGGCATATGCATCTAGGAACAATCCTACAAGGGCACAAGAGTGACAGTACATAAACCACAATGCAGAACATTTAGATTTAAAATACTGATTTCACATAGCATAAAGGCTGCACTTAAGCATGGTACATACCACAAGGCCTACAAACTATGCATAAAACATAAACCCTCAAAGCTTACAAAAGCATATGGGTACAAACCAACAAATACCTGAATAACAGTTTTACAAAACATAATATATCAACTTAAAGAGAAGAAGGAAACAAAAAAAATAAAGACACTCCCCCTTAGATAGTGACACTCCCCCTTAGGGTAATATCCTCCCCCTCTGATTATGCCTATCACTCCCCCTTTTTGTCATGGAATAGGCTAGTCAGCCTCTTCTAGTTTTCTCTGAATCTGATCCAACTGAGTCTGAAGAGAAGTAAACTTCATGTCCCATCGGTTGCTTTGATGGTGTAGAGAAGCAGTGAGTCCAGACATCTTTGTATTCACCTCGTGGACAGAGGAAACAATGCGATCAAGTTTCTCATCGAGGGAGAGATTGCTGAACTGAGAGTCACTGTGAGATGCAGAAGTTTCTGTTTTGGCTCTCTTCCGACTATGTCCAACACTTGCATTGTATGTACGCATGTTGATCGGACTCAGTTTGGGGATAGGAGACTCATCAGTCGATGGATAGATCCCCTTGAGCTTCAAGATCCGTGAAATGAGACTGCAGAAAGGAATGCAGATCCGAGACTCACTGCGAAGAACTGTTTTACGCAGAACATGAAAGATGTGAGCACAAATGTCAATTTCTTCATCAGAAACCAGATCATGAAGAAACAAAGCTCGTCCGAGATTCATATACCCAGTACTTGACAAAGGGTACAAATTGTGAAACATCACAATTGTAAGCACTCGCAGTTTCGGAGAAAGGGAGGAAACACTGATGGATTTTCCATTGGGCGAGAATTCCAAGTCTTGACCAAGACTTTGTTTTAGAAGCTCCTCATCAGGACATAGATCATCATAGACCGGTGAATGACGAAAAATGGGTCTGTTGATGTGAAGAATTTCTGCCAGGTATGTAGGAGAGACAGAAAAGCTCTTTTGCCGAACCCAGCACTTAAGTTCATCTCCCTCCACAATTGCATTAGCATAAAATTCTTTAACCAACTCTTCATACACGATATCCGGATCCGAGAGAAGGTAATTCCAATCCTTGTGAGCAAAGCATATCGGGATGTCAGTGTTATGAAGTGAAGGCAGATCCACCGCTCTCTCTAGTAGTGGTGTGGCATGAAGAAAGAAGTTCTCATATGACTGATATGCTGAATAGGATCTGAACTTATTGGGATCGAATCGCTGTGATGAAGAGCGAGTCACTTTCGGGAGAGGTGTGTCTTCATCAACATCAATGACGGGTTCCTTCCCTTTGGAAGAACCTCCTTTCACAGCAGCCTTTTTGAATGGAGACATGACCTGTCTGTATTATAAACAAGGGAAATGACAAAAACACAATCCAACAGACTATATCAGCAGTGGGTTAGTGAAAATGTAGGAACAATGAAGAAACCCTAACAGCTGGATGAGTATGGTCAGAAAGTAACAATGAGGGACACCAAAGGCCCAACGTAGAACTACACAGTAGAGAGATCAAATATGCCCACAAAAACAGCTGTAAAGGGACCAAAATCAACACCACATCAACAAGATACCACACAAGATCAAAGTGAAATATGATAGCAACAACAGATCAGACAAAAATTAGCTAACCCTAGCTAAGCATATGATGAAGAACACAGCCAACAAAATAAATTAGCTCAAAACCAGAAGCACAGGTTACCATAAGCTAAGAAAGGACAACGATGACATCAAAGCCCATCACAAAACCCACACTCAGAAGTGAATAATCCAGAGGGAAAACCATAACAACAGGACAAATAGAGTGCAAGACTAGGAACCATACCTGTGAGTCGACGATTTTTAGCGGAGAAGAAGCAAACAATGGAGATCGACAATGAAGGCACGGTGAGAAAGGGAAAGTGCAGAAGAAAAAGACAATGAACAGTCACAAAAAGATCGAGGGAAAACAGAAAATTTTAAAAACTGCCCCTGTATGTCCAAAACACGCGATTTTCGCGACTGGTTCAAGTCGCCACACAGTCGCCGGCTCAAGCCGCCAAAGCACTCAAGATGAAAATTTTGAAAAATTTTTCTAAGTGTTTTTCGCGACTGGAAGGTCTACCCGCGAGTGAGTCGCGAGCTGAGCCGCGAAAATCTCTGAGTGAATCTCGCGACTGGACCTTCCACTCGCGAACAAGTCGCCAAAACTGACCAGCGAAGATGCGACTGAGTCTCGCGACTTGACACACCCGCGACTGAGCCGCCAAAACAGGGCAAAACTGTATTTTTGAAATTTTTCAGATTTTTCAGCAAAACACTTTCCAAAAACACCTAAAACACTCAAAAATCTTTTTGTGCTTGAATTAACAAAGATTGAGCATGTGAAAACACATTTTATCAAGTACAATCACACAAATGAATATGGCATTTATCGAACACAAACTTGTGTGTTGTGTGTGGATAACAACAATGAAATAGTCCTTTGACTAATGTGAAGCTTCAATGATCAATTCAACCAAGGCATACACAATTAGCACTAGATCATATGATCAATCTCAATTATAGAAATATGAATATATGACTTCCCACACAACTTGATAACATAACTTGGAGCCTTTCATTTGACTCCACTTTCAGCCATAACATTTGATCTTTTGAGGCAATCATCTCTCATTGTGAGAGGGATATATAACATTTTTCTTTGAAGAATAGGCCTTTGGCCTTTTTGAAAGAAAATTCACTTTTAATATAAAGTCGCTTACCCTTTTTCCTAGTCAAATACTAGAATGTGCGACAGGCTTTTGCAGCTCAATATCTCTTTTCATTTGGAGATTTACATTTAGTGAGCTCTTTTTAGCAAAAAAAAATAAAAAGTGGGAAGAGATATAGATACAAGTCTATGCATGTTTCAAGATCAACATAACCATTCACTAATCATTCATGACAAGTTTGAAGATCTATTTACAACAATCACATAGATTTCAAGATTTTTCCCAAAGTGATATGAGTGCATGAAAACAAGCAATGCTCGAGAATGCACAAAGCCATTAGCACAAAGGTACAAGGCAAAACGAGTTTTAAGACAAAAACTCAACAAAGTCAATCAAGTGTTTTGATTTTCAAATTCTTTATGTGATTTTTGGATTTTTGACTCGAGAAACAAAAAGAATGAATCAAACACAAACAAAACCAGCAGCAAACACAAAAGAACAAGCAAGCAAGAAACAAGTTGCAAAAAAAAAAAGTGTGTGCTCCAACACAGACAGATATATAAACAGTGAAGCACACAACACACAAGAGAGTCAAGGAATTGTACCGACACCAATGGTCTTACGGAGGGATTCAAACCGTGGACCATCGAGAGGCTTGGTGAAGATATCCGCCTTTTGATTGTCAGTGTGTATGAACTCAAGACACACAACTCTTTCCTCTACCAAATCCCGAATGAAATGGTAACGTATCTCTATGTGTTTGGATTTTGAATGCTGAACAGGATTTTTGGAAAGATTGATGGCACTGGTGTTGTCACAGAAGACACACATCGTTTCTTGAGGAATTCCATAGTCATGAAGTAATTTCTTCATCCAAAGAAGCTGAGTGCAGCAACTTCCAGCAGCTATGTACTCTGCTTCTGCAGTAGATAGAGACACTGAATTCTGCTTCTTGCTCATCCACGAAACAAGATTGTTACCAAGATAAAAACAGCCACCTGAAGTGCTTTTCCGATCGTCTACACTTCCAGCCCAGTCAGCATCCGAATACCCAGTAAGACACGCATTTGAGTCTTTTGAATACCACAGACCATAGTTTGCAGTACCACTCACATATCGAATGATTCGCTTAGCAGCAGTCAGATGAGATTCCTTCGAATTAGCTTGGTACCTGGCACAAACGCCCACACTGAAAGCAATGTCCGGTCTACTTGCTGTAAGGTAGAGCAAACTTCCAATGATGCTCCTATACAACGTTGGACTTACTTCAACTCCTGATGAATCCACATTCAGTTTAGTGGCAGAGCTCATGGGAGTGGAGGCATGTTTTTTGGAGTCTAGGCCAAACTTCTTGACAATATTTCTGGCATACTTCTCTTGAGATACAAATATACCCTCCTTCTGTTGTTTGACTTGAAGACCCAAAAAGAATGTGAGCTCCCCCACCATGCTCATCTCAAACTCCTTCTTCATCTCCTCAGAAAATTCAGTAGCACGATCTTCGATAGTTGCTCCAAACACTATGTCATCAACATAGACTTGTGCCACAAGGAGATAATCTTCATCATTTTTGACAAATAGAGTTCGATCAGCATACCCTCTCTTGAAACCTCTATCTAGAAGATAATGTGTAAGACGGTCGTACCAGGCTCTAGGCGCTTGTTTTAAACCATACAGTGCTTTCTTTAATCTTAATACATGATCTGGAAAATGAGGATCCTCAAATCCTTTTGGTTGCTCAACAAAAACCTCTTCATTTAGATATCCATTCAGAAACGCACACTTAACATCCATTTGATAAAGTTTGAACTTCAAGGTGCACGCAATGGACATGAGGATTCGAATGGATTCGAGTCTTGCCACCGGAGCAAATGATTCATCAAAATCCACCCCTTCTACTTGTGTGTAGCCTTGAGCCACCAACCGAGACTTGTTTCGAATTATCTCCCCATCTTCATCAGTTTTGTTTTTAAAAATCCACTTTGTGCCTATAACATGAACGTTCTCAAGCCGTGGAGCAAGTTCCCACACGTCATTCCTCACAAACTGATTCAGCTCGTCATGCATTGATTCAACCCAATTCTCATCTAGAAGAGCCTCTTCAACCCTCTTTGGTTCAAACTGTGCAAGATAACAGTGATATGTTACATGATTGGCTAGCAGAATATTTCCTTTCCTGAGGCGAAGACCGTCATCAAGTGATCCTATGATATTACTTTCCGGATGATTCTTGAGAATTCTTGAGGAAGGCCTTTTTGAAGTGGAAACTTCATCACTACGAGAGATAGGAGGATGAACTTCTGGTGGAGTAAGAGGACTTGAAGTTCTAGACATCGATCTCGTTTCCCTTCTTGGGTTGATGGGAGTCGATTCTACTTCTGGTATAGGTTCTTCACCTTCTATATCCAAAGCTTCTACCTCAACATCAGGCTCTTCGGTGCTCGGCCCTTCTACATCATCAATCATTTCCACCTTAGGTAAGGCATCATCAATCTTGACATTTATGGATTCCATCACAGTCTTTGTTCTCTTGTTGAACACTCTATATGCTCGACTTGTAGTAGAGTAGCCAAGAAAAATACCCTCATCACTTCTTGCATCAAACTTCCCAAGATTCTCTCGATCATTTAAGATATAACATTTACTTCCAAATACCCGGAAATACTTCACTTTAGGCTTCTTCTCATTCCATATCTCATATGCAGTCTTCTTTGTACCAGCTCGAAAGAAAATCCTATTGCCAATGTGACACGAGGTGTTGACAACTTCTCCCCAAAAATTTTGAGGTATTTGCTTATTAAGCAACATGACTCTTGCCATCTCCTGAATCACACGATTTTTTCTCTCTACCACTCCATTTTGTTGTGGAGTTTTGGGAGCTGAAAACTCTCTTTTAATACCACTCTTCTCACAGAAGGACTCGAATCTTGCATTCTCAAATTCTCTCCCATGATCACTTCTAATCTTGGCTATTGGAATCCCCTTTTCATTTTGTAGTTTCTTGCACAGAATCTCTAGCCTCTCACAAGCTTCTGATTTTTCTCTAAGGAATTCAACCCAAATGTATCTTGAGTAGTCGTCCACAATGACCATGATATATCTTTTTCCCCCTAGGCTTTCAGTTTTGGTGGGCCCCATCAGATCAACATGAAGTAGCTCCAAGCAACGAGAGGTGGCTATCACATTTACCTTGTGATGGCTTGCCTTAGTTTGCTTCCCCATTTGACATGCACCACAAATGGTCTTCTCTACTTTTCCAAACTTAGGAAGTCCCTCGACTGCTTCAAGTTTGGAGACTTTGGCTACTTGTTTGAAGTTGGCATGCCCAAATCTGTGATGCCACAGCTCCAACATATCTACCCGAGCACTTCTACATGATATTGGTGCCGTGGGAACTATTCCATAACAATTATCCGTAGTTCGATTTCCTTCCGAAACCTGAATCCCCTCTTTATTGATGATCAAACATCCTTTCTTGGAGAATTGTACCAGAAAGTTGTCATCACAAATTTGAGTGATGCTCAGCAAATTTGCCTTCAGCCCTTTTATGAACAGCACATCTTTCAACAGAGGCAAACCGGGTATCTCAATGGTTCCTTTGCCTAGGACTTGAGCATGGCTTCCATCCCCAAAGGTCACATAGTCACCCACCTTTTCTTTGAGTGACTTAAACAGTGACTTATCCCCTGTCATATGGCGAGAACACCCACTATCAAGATACCAGAGACAAGCATTAAACACCTTTAATGAGGTATGCACAAATAGGTTCACATGTGACAGACACTCTTGACCTTCAAACACAAACTCATCATCAGGTTTCATGCTACTTTTAGATTGATTTTTCATTTTCAGATTCTCAATCATTTCACACAACATTCTATTCTTTCTTTTATATTTCTTAATCAATGATTTTGATTCAGATATGCTACTGTGTAAGACAAGATTCTGATTCTCAAGAAATTTCAGCATGTGAACAAAAGCTCTAGCATGTTTCTTAGTTTTTAATAACTCTACAAGGTCATCAGTAAGACACCTTTCAGTCATGTGCATAGAGACATTTTCACAAACACTTGAGCTACAATTCAACATGGTATAAACAAGAACAGCAACCACAACACAGGGGTCTAGGATCACACAAATGGTAATGACACCAAACAGCTGTGTACCCGCTCTGATACCAATTGAAAGTTCAAAAACGTGTACAAAAACACTTTTGAACGTTTAGACCCCCAAAAACCAAATTAATCAACACACGCAATATGTTAAACAACTAATGTGCGGAAACTTAACATATGCTATAACATGGTATTGATTAAACAACTATCTAAGCCACAACAAAATAAACCACAGCAGATAATGTAAAGGCAGAGATAGAGAGAAAGGAAGATGCAAACACAGCGATAACACCAGATATGTTATCGAAGAGGAAACCGAAGACCTCGGCGAAAAACCTCTCCGCCGCCCTCCAAGCGGTAATCAATCCACTAGAAAATACAGTTGGGATACAAGGACAGCAATAGACCCTCCAAGCCTAATCTACCCAATGCACCTAAGCCCTCCAAGCTTCTTGCTCCAACGAGGTTGCGCCGAACCTTTTTCTTTTCTAGCTTTCCGGATTCCGCTACTACACCGTAGCATCAACCAATAAAGATTGGCTCCTTCCTAACTGCTTCCCAGAACTCCAAACGACTGTCTCACAGAGATGATAATGGTGAGAACCAGGTTTGGTATAATGGCCTCTCAAGGATTTGACAATGGAGAGGAAGAGAGTGAGGGATTTTGATGAGACTCTAAGGTAGAGATTGTGGATAAAACAATCTGGTTTTTCTTTAGGGTTTCTCTCTCAAAATTCTCTCTGGAAGCTCTCTTTCAATCGTGGGTTAAAAGGGTATTTATACTGGAGTGAAGAGGAATGCGAAACGTCAGGTTTTTCCAAAACAGGGGTGGCTCGCGGCTTGACCTCGCGGCTTGACTAAGTCGCGAGTTCCAGTCGCGAGTTAACCGTATGGCCAGTTGTCCTGTTTTGTCCTGTAGTGCTCCAGCTAGCATGACTGTTCATCTTCCAGCATGCTTGGCACGTGTGCAGATTCTGGCGGGTTGAAGCCGCGAGTCCAGTCGCGAGTCCCAGCCGCGACACTCTGTTTTCTTGCACACTCTTGAGCAATCTTCACACTATCTCACTCACTACCCTTACAACAATCCCACCTAAATACAGGGTTACTAAATGCTGAATTACAAGCAAATTTGGCACGGAATAAAGCCAATTAGATGGTTGAATAAATTCAACCTTACAATCTCCCCCTTTGGCTATTCCGTGACAAAACCCTAAAACAGACTCTAGACTTAACATGTGAGTTGGGAACAGTTGATCAAAACTCACTCACACCTAATTCTAGAAGCTGTGAAGCACTTGAATCATATGAACATAAACTCCTGAAACACAACAATACACCATGATTATTGTAAGCAGAAAATTATTAATGCATATGAAACAGGCAAAAAGAGATCAAGCATAAGATAGAGTTAATGAACAAACCATGGCTTGATCAACCAAGTGAACACCACAAGGTAGTGATCACAGTGTTCATTCACACTTGGAATGAACACAAGGACATACAAGCTAACAAGCACAAAGCAAGACACTTGTATGTTCAACACTCAACCAATGCATAGCTCACATGGCATATGCATCTAGGAACAATCCTACAAGGGCACAAGAGTGACAGTACATAAACCACAATGCAGAACATTTAGATTTAAAATACTGATTTCACATAGCATAAAGGCTGCACTTAAGCATGGTACATACCACAAGGCCTACAAACTATGCATAAAACATAAACCCTCAAAGCTTACAAAAGCATATGGGTACAAACCAACAAATACCTGAATAACAGTTTTACAAAACATAATATATCAACTTAAAGAGAAGAAGGAAACAAAAAAAATAAAGACACTCCCCCTTAGATAGTGACACTCCCCCTTAGGGTAATATCCTCCCCCTCTGATTATGCCTATCACTCCCCCTTTTTGTCATGGAATAGGCTAGTCAGCCTCTTCTAGTTTTCTCTGAATCTGATCCAACTGAGTCTGAAGAGAAGTAAACTTCATGTCCCATCGGTTGCTTTGATGGTGTAGAGAAGCAGTGAGTCCAGACATCTTTGTATTCACCTCGTGGACAGAGGAAACAATGCGATCAAGTTTCTCATCGAGGGAGAGATTGCTGAACTGAGAGTCACTGTGAGATGCAGAAGTTTCTGTTTTGGCTCTCTTCCGACTATGTCCAACACTTGCATTGTATGTACGCATGTTGATCGGACTCGGTTTGGGGATAGGAGACTCATCAGTCGATGGATAGATCCCCTTGAGCTTCAAGATCCGTGAAATGAGACTGCAGAAAGGAATGCAGATCCGAGACTCACTGCGAAGAACTGTTTTACGCAGAACATGAAAGATGTGAGCACAAATGTCAATTTCTTCATCAGAAACCAGATCATGAAGAAACAAAGCTCGTCCGAGATTCATATACCCAGTACTTGACAAAGGGTACAAATTGTGAAACATCACAATTGTAAGCACTCGCAGTTTCGGAGAAAGGGAGGAAACACTGATGGATTTTCCATTGGGCGAGAATTCCAAGTCTTGACCAAGACTTTGTTTTAGAAGCTCCTCATCAGGACATAGATCATCATAGACCGGTGAATGACGAAAAATGGGTCTGTTGATGTGAAGAATTTCTGCCAGGTATGTAGGAGAGACAGAAAAGCTCTTTTGCCGAACCCAGCACTTAAGTTCATCTCCCTCCACAATTGCATTAGCATAAAATTCTTTAACCAACTCTTCATACACGATATCCGGATCCGAGAGAAGGTAATTCCAATCCTTGTGAGCAAAGCATATCGGGATGTCAGTGTTATGAAGTGAAGGCAGATCCACCGCTCTCTCTAGTAGTGGTGTGGCATGAAGAAAGAAGTTCTCATATGACTGATATGCTGAATAGGATCTGAACTTATTGGGATCGAATCGCTGTGATGAAGAGCGAGTCACTTTCGGGAGAGGTGTGTCTTCATCAACATCAATGACGGGTTCCTTCCCTTTGGAAGAACCTCCTTTCACAGCAGCCTTTTTGAATGGAGACATGACCTGTCTGTATTATAAACAAGGGAAATGACAAAAACACAATCCAACAGACTATATCAGCAGTGGGTTAGTGAAAATGTAGGAACAATGAAGAAACCCTAACAGCTGGATGAGTATGGTCAGAAAGTAACAATGAGGGACACCAAAGGCCCAACGTAGAACTACACAGTAGAGAGATCAAATATGCCCACAAAAACAGCTGTAAAGGGACCAAAATCAACACCACATCAACAAGATACCACACAAGATCAAAGTGAAATATGATAGCAACAACAGATCAGACAAAAATTAGCTAACCCTAGCTAAGCATATGATGAAGAACACAGCCAACAAAATAAATTAGCTCAAAACCAGAAGCACAGGTTACCATAAGCTAAGAAAGGACAACGATGACATCAAAGCCCATCACAAAACCCACACTCAGAAGTGAATAATCCAGAGGGAAAACCATAACAACAGGACAAATAGAGTGCAAGACTAGGAACCATACCTGTGAGTCGACGATTTTTAGCGGAGAAGAAGCAAACAATGGAGATCGACAATGAAGGCACGGTGAGAAAGGGAAAGTGCAGAAGAAAAAGACAATGAACAGTCACAAAAAGATCGAGGGAAAACAGAAAATTTTAAAAACTGCCCCTGTATGTCCAAAACACGCGATTTTCGCGACTGGTTCAAGTCGCCACACAGTCGCCGGCTCAAGCCGCCAAAGCACTCAAGATGAAAATTTTGAAAAATTTTTCTAAGTGTTTTTCGCGACTGGAAGGTCTACCCGCGAGTGAGTCGCGAGCTGAGCCGCGAAAATCTCTGAGTGAATCTCGCGACTGGACCTTCCACTCGCGAACAAGTCGCCAAAACTGACCAGCGAAGATGCGACTGAGTCTCGCGACTTGACACACCCGCGACTGAGCCGCCAAAACAGGGCAAAACTGTATTTTTGAAATTTTTCAGATTTTTCAGCAAAACACTTTCCAAAAACACCTAAAACACTCAAAAATCTTTTTGTGCTTGAATTAACAAAGATTGAGCATGTGAAAACACATTTTATCAAGTACAATCACACAAATGAATATGGCATTTATCGAACACAAACTTGTGTGTTGTGTGTGGATAACAACAATGAAATAGTCCTTTGACTAATGTGAAGCTTCAATGATCAATTCAACCAAGGCATACACAATTAGCACTAGATCATATGATCAATCTCAATTATAGAAATATGAATATATGACTTCCCACACAACTTGATAACATAACTTGGAGCCTTTCATTTGACTCCACTTTCAGCCATAACATTTGATCTTTTGAGGCAATCATCTCTCATTGTGAGAGGGATATATAACATTTTTCTTTGAAGAATAGGCCTTTGGCCTTTTTGAAAGAAAATTCACTTTTAATATAAAGTCGCTTACCCTTTTTCCTAGTCAAATACTAGAATGTGCGACAGGCTTTTGCAGCTCAATATCTCTTTTCATTTGGAGATTTACATTTAGTGAGCTCTTTTTAGCAAAAAAAAATAAAAAGTGGGAAGAGATATAGATACAAGTCTATGCATGTTTCAAGATCAACATAACCATTCACTAATCATTCATGACAAGTTTGAAGATCTATTTACAACAATCACATAGATTTCAAGATTTTTCCCAAAGTGATATGAGTGCATGAAAACAAGCAATGCTCGAGAATGCACAAAGCCATTAGCACAAAGGTACAAGGCAAAACGAGTTTTAAGACAAAAACTCAACAAAGTCAATCAAGTGTTTTGATTTTCAAATTCTTTATGTGATTTTTGGATTTTTGACTCGAGAAACAAAAAGAATGAATCAAACACAAACAAAACCAGCAGCAAACACAAAAGAACAAGCAAGCAAGAAACAAGTTGCAAAAAAAAAAAGTGTGTGCTCCAACACAGACAGATATATAAACAGTGAAGCACACAACACACAAGAGAGTCAAGGAATTGTACCGACACCAATGGTCTTACGGAGGGATTCAAACCGTGGACCATCGAGAGGCTTGGTGAAGATATCCGCCTTTTGATTGTCAGTGTGTATGAACTCAAGACACACAACTCTTTCCTCTACCAAATCCCGAATGAAATGGTAACGTATCTCTATGTGTTTGGATTTTGAATGCTGAACAGGATTTTTGGAAAGATTGATGGCACTGGTGTTGTCACAGAAGACACACATCGTTTCTTGAGGAATTCCATAGTCATGAAGTAATTTCTTCATCCAAAGAAGCTGAGTGCAGCAACTTCCAGCAGCTATGTACTCTGCTTCTGCAGTAGATAGAGACACTGAATTCTGCTTCTTGCTCATCCACGAAACAAGATTGTTACCAAGATAAAAACAGCCACCTGAAGTGCTTTTCCGATCGTCTACACTTCCAGCCCAGTCAGCATCCGAATACCCAGTAAGACACGCATTTGAGTCTTTTGAATACCACAGACCATAGTTTGCAGTACCACTCACATATCGAATGATTCGCTTAGCAGCAGTCAGATGAGATTCCTTCGAATTAGCTTGGTACCTGGCACAAACGCCCACACTGAAAGCAATGTCCGGTCTACTTGCTGTAAGGTAGAGCAAACTTCCAATGATGCTCCTATACAACGTTGGACTTACTTCAACTCCTGATGAATCCACATTCAGTTTAGTGGCAGAGCTCATGGGAGTGGAGGCATGTTTTTTGGAGTCTAGGCCAAACTTCTTGACAATATTTCTGGCATACTTCTCTTGAGATACAAATATACCCTCCTTCTGTTGTTTGACTTGAAGACCCAAAAAGAATGTGAGCTCCCCCACCATGCTCATCTCAAACTCCTTCTTCATCTCCTCAGAAAATTCAGTAGCACGATCTTCGATAGTTGCTCCAAACACTATGTCATCAACATAGACTTGTGCCACAAGGAGATAATCTTCATCATTTTTGACAAATAGAGTTCGATCAGCATACCCTCTCTTGAAACCTCTATCTAGAAGATAATGTGTAAGACGGTCGTACCAGGCTCTAGGCGCTTGTTTTAAACCATACAGTGCTTTCTTTAATCTTAATACATGATCTGGAAAATGAGGATCCTCAAATCCTTTTGGTTGCTCAACAAAAACCTCTTCATTTAGATATCCATTCAGAAACGCACACTTAACATCCATTTGATAAAGTTTGAACTTCAAGGTGCACGCAATGGACATGAGGATTCGAATGGATTCGAGTCTTGCCACCGGAGCAAATGATTCATCAAAATCCACCCCTTCTACTTGTGTGTAGCCTTGAGCCACCAACCGAGACTTGTTTCGAATTATCTCCCCATCTTCATCAGTTTTGTTTTTAAAAATCCACTTTGTGCCTATAACATGAACGTTCTCAAGCCGTGGAGCAAGTTCCCACACGTCATTCCTCACAAACTGATTCAGCTCGTCATGCATTGATTCAACCCAATTCTCATCTAGAAGAGCCTCTTCAACCCTCTTTGGTTCAAACTGTGCAAGATAACAGTGATATGTTACATGATTGGCTAGCAGAATATTTCCTTTCCTGAGGCGAAGACCGTCATCAAGTGATCCTATGATATTACTTTCCGGATGATTCTTGAGAATTCTTGAGGAAGGCCTTTTTGAAGTGGAAACTTCATCACTACGAGAGATAGGAGGATGAACTTCTGGTGGAGTAAGAGGACTTGAAGTTCTAGACATCGATCTCGTTTCCCTTCTTGGGTTGATGGGAGTCGATTCTACTTCTGGTATAGGTTCTTCACCTTCTATATCCAAAGCTTCTACCTCAACATCAGGCTCTTCGGTGCTCGGCCCTTCTACATCATCAATCATTTCCACCTTAGGTAAGGCATCATCAATCTTGACATTTATGGATTCCATCACAGTCTTTGTTCTCTTGTTGAACACTCTATATGCTCGACTTGTAGTAGAGTAGCCAAGAAAAATACCCTCATCACTTCTTGCATCAAACTTCCCAAGATTCTCTCGATCATTTAAGATATAACATTTACTTCCAAATACCCGGAAATACTTCACTTTAGGCTTCTTCTCATTCCATATCTCATATGCAGTCTTCTTTGTACCAGCTCGAAAGAAAATCCTATTGCCAATGTGACACGAGGTGTTGACAACTTCTCCCCAAAAATTTTGAGGTATTTGCTTATTAAGCAACATGACTCTTGCCATCTCCTGAATCACACGATTTTTTCTCTCTACCACTCCATTTTGTTGTGGAGTTTTGGGAGCTGAAAACTCTCTTTTAATACCACTCTTCTCACAGAAGGACTCGAATCTTGCATTCTCAAATTCTCTCCCATGATCACTTCTAATCTTGGCTATTGGAATCCCCTTTTCATTTTGTAGTTTCTTGCACAGAATCTCTAGCCTCTCACAAGCTTCTGATTTTTCTCTAAGGAATTCAACCCAAATGTATCTTGAGTAGTCGTCCACAATGACCATGATATATCTTTTTCCCCCTAGGCTTTCAGTTTTGGTGGGCCCCATCAGATCAACATGAAGTAGCTCCAAGCAACGAGAGGTGGCTATCACATTTACCTTGTGATGGCTTGCCTTAGTTTGCTTCCCCATTTGACATGCACCACAAATGGTCTTCTCTACTTTTCCAAACTTAGGAAGTCCCTCGACTGCTTCAAGTTTGGAGACTTTGGCTACTTGTTTGAAGTTGGCATGCCCAAATCTGTGATGCCACAGCTCCAACATATCTACCCGAGCACTTCTACATGATATTGGTGCCGTGGGAACTATTCCATAACAATTATCCGTAGTTCGATTTCCTTCCGAAACCTGAATCCCCTCTTTATTGATGATCAAACATCCTTTCTTGGAGAATTGTACCAGAAAGTTGTCATCACAAATTTGAGTGATGCTCAGCAAATTTGCCTTCAGCCCTTTTATGAACAGCACATCTTTCAACAGAGGCAAACCGGGTATCTCAATGGTTCCTTTGCCTAGGACTTGAGCATGGCTTCCATCCCCAAAGGTCACATAGTCACCCACCTTTTCTTTGAGTGACTTAAACAGTGACTTATCCCCTGTCATATGGCGAGAACACCCACTATCAAGATACCAGAGACAAGCATTAAACACCTTTAATGAGGTATGCACAAATAGGTTCACATGTGACAGACACTCTTGACCTTCAAACACAAACTCATCATCAGGTTTCATGCTACTTTTAGATTGATTTTTCATTTTCAGATTCTCAATCATTTCACACAACATTCTATTCTTTCTTTTATATTTCTTAATCAATGATTTTGATTCAGATATGCTACTGTGTAAGACAAGATTCTGATTCTCAAGAAATTTCAGCATGTGAACAAAAGCTCTAGCATGTTTCTTAGTTTTTAATAACTCTACAAGGTCATCAGTAAGACACCTTTCAGTCATGTGCATAGAGACATTTTCACAAACACTTGAGCTACAATTCAACATGGTATAAACAAGAACAGCAACCACAACACAGGGGTCTAGGATCACACAAATGGTAATGACACCAAACAGCTGTGTACCCGCTCTGATACCAATTGAAAGTTCAAAAACGTGTACAAAAACACTTTTGAACGTTTAGACCCCCAAAAACCAAATTAATCAACACACGCAATATGTTAAACAACTAATGTGCGGAAACTTAACATATGCTATAACATGGTATTGATTAAACAACTATCTAAGCCACAACAAAATAAACCACAGCAGATAATGTAAAGGCAGAGATAGAGAGAAAGGAAGATGCAAACACAGCGATAACACCAGATATGTTATCGAAGAGGAAACCGAAGACCTCGGCGAAAAACCTCTCCGCCGCCCTCCAAGCGGTAATCAATCCACTAGAAAATACAGTTGGGATACAAGGACAGCAATAGACCCTCCAAGCCTAATCTACCCAATGCACCTAAGCCCTCCAAGCTTCTTGCTCCAACGAGGTTGCGCCGAACCTTTTTCTTTTCTAGCTTTCCGGATTCCGCTACTACACCGTAGCATCAACCAATAAAGATTGGCTCCTTCCTAACTGCTTCCCAGAACTCCAAACGACTGTCTCACAGAGATGATAATGGTGAGAACCAGGTTTGGTATAATGGCCTCTCAAGGATTTGACAATGGAGAGGAAGAGAGTGAGGGATTTTGATGAGACTCTAAGGTAGAGATTGTGGATAAAACAATCTGGTTTTTCTTTAGGGTTTCTCTCTCAAAATTCTCTCTGGAAGCTCTCTTTCAATCGTGGGTTAAAAGGGTATTTATTACTGGAGTGAAGAGGAATGCGAAACGTCAGGTTTTTTCCAAAACAGGGGTGGCTCGCGGCTTGACCTCGCGGCTTGACTGAGTCGCGAGTTCCAGTCGCGAGTTAACCGGTAATGGCCAGTTGTCCTGTTTTGTCCTGTAGTGCTCCAGCTAGCATGACTGTTCATCTTCCAGCATGCTTGGCACGTGTGCAGATTCTGGCGGGTTGAAAGCCGCGAGTCCAGTCGCGAGTCCCAGCCGCGACACTCTGTTTTCTTGCACACTCTTGAGCAATCTTCACACTATCTCACTCACTACCCTTACAACAATCCCACCTAAATACAGGGTTACTAAATGCTGAATTACAAGCAAATTTGGCACGGAATAAAGCCAATTAGATGGTTGAATAAATTCCAACCTTACAATCTCCCCCTTTGGCTATTCCGTGACAAAACCCTAAAACAGACTCTAGACTTAACATGTGAGTTGGGAACAGTTGATCAAAACTCACTCACACCTAATTCTAGAAGCTGTGAAGCACTTGAATCATATGAACATAAACTCCTGAAACACAACAATACACCATGATTATTGTAAGCAGAAAATTATTAATGCATATGAAACAGGCAAAAAGAGATCAAGCATAAGATAGAGTTAATGAACAAACCATGGCTTGATCAACCAAGTGAACACCACAAGGTAGTGATCACAGTGTTCATTCACACTTGGAATGAACACAAGGACATACAAGCTAACAAGCACAAAGCAAGACACTTGTATGTTCAACACTCAACCAATGCATAGCTCACATGGCATATGCATCTAGGAACAATCCTACAAGGGCACAAGAGTGACAGTACATAAACCACAATGCAGAACATTTAGATTTAAAATACTGATTTCACATAGCATAAAGGCTGCACTTAAGCATGGTACATACCACAAGGGCCTACAAACTATGCATAAAACATAAACCCTCAAAGCTTACAAAAGCATATGGGGTACAAACCAACAAATACCTGAATAACAGTTTTACAAAACATAATATATCAACTTAAAGAGAAGAAGGAAACAAAAAAAATAAAGACACTCCCCCTTAGATAGTGACACTCCCCCTTAGGGTAATATCCTCCCCCTCTGATTATGCCTATCACTCCCCCCTTTTTGTCATGGAATAGGCTAGTCAGCCTCTTCTAGTTTTCTCTGAATCTGATCCAAAAGAGAAGTAAACTTCATGTCCCATCGGTTGCTTTGATGGTGTAGAGAAGCAGTGAGTCCAGACATCTTTGTATTCACCTCGTGGACAGAGGAAACAATGCGATCAAGTTTCTCATCGAGGGAGAGATTGCTGAACTGAGAGTCACTGTGAGATGCAGAAGTTTCTGTTTTGGCTCTCTTCCGACTATGTCCAACACTTGCATTGTATGTACGCATGTTGATCGGACTCGGTTTGGGGATAGGAGACTCATCAGTCGATGGATAGATCCCCTTGAGCTTCAAGATCCGTGAAATGAGACTGCAGAAAGGAATGCAGATCCGAGACTCACTGCGAAGAACTGTTTTACGCAGAACATGAAAGATGTGAGCACAAATGTCAATTTCTTCATCAGAAACCAGATCATGAAGAAACAAAGCTCGTCCGAGATTCATATACCCAGTACTTGACAAAGGGTACAAATTGTGAAACATCACAATTGTAAGCACTCGCAGTTTCGGAGAAAGGGAGGAAACACTGATGGATTTTCCATTGGGCGAGAATTCCAAGTCTTGACCAAGACTTTGTTTTAGAAGCTCCTCATCAGGACATAGATCATCATAGACCGGTGAATGACGAAAAATGGGTCTGTTGATGTGAAGAATTTCTGCCAGGTATGTAGGAGAGACAGAAAAGCTCTTTTGCCGAACCCAGCACTTAAGTTCATCTCCCTCCACAATTGCATTAGCATAAAATTCTTTAACCAACTCTTCATACACGATATCCGGATCCGAGAGAAGGTAATTCCAATCCTTGTGAGCAAAGCATATCGGGATGTCAGTGTTATGAAGTGAAGGCAGATCCACCGCTCTCTCTAGTAGTGGTGTGGCATGAAGAAAGAAGTTCTCATATGACTGATATGCTGAATAGGATCTGAACTTATTGGGATCGAATCGCTGTGATGAAGAGCGAGTCACTTTCGGGAGAGGTGTGTCTTCATCAACATCAATGACGGGTTCCTTCCCTTTGGAAGAACCTCCTTTCACAGCAGCCTTTTTGAATGGAGACATGACCTGTCTGTATTATAAACAAGGGAAATGACAAAAACACAATCCAACAGACTATATCAGCAGTGGGTTAGTGAAAATGTAGGAACAATGAAGAAACCCTAACAGCTGGATGAGTATGGTCAGAAAGTAACAATGAGGGACACCAAAGGCCCAACGTAGAACTACACAGTAGAGAGATCAAATATGCCCACAAAAACAGCTGTAAAGGGACCAAAATCAACACCACATCAACAAGATACCACACAAGATCAAAGTGAAATATGATAGCAACAACAGATCAGACAAAAATTAGCTAACCCTAGCTAAGCATATGATGAAGAACACAGCCAACAAAATAAATTAGCTCAAAACCAGAAGCACAGGTTACCATAAGCTAAGAAAGGACAACGATGACATCAAAGCCCATCACAAAACCCACACTCAGAAGTGAATAATCCAGAGGGAAAACCATAACAACAGGACAAATAGAGTGCAAGACTAGGAACCATACCTGTGAGTCGACGATTTTTAGCGGAGAAGAAGCAAACAATGGAGATCGACAATGAAGGCACGGTGAGAAAGGGAAAGTGCAGAAGAAAAAGACAATGAACAGTCACAAAAAGATCGAGGGAAAACAGAAAATTTTAAAAACTGCCCCTGTATGTCCAAAACACGCGATTTTCGCGACTGGTTCAAGTCGCCACACAGTCGCCGGCTCAAGCCGCCAAAGCACTCAAGATGAAAATTTTGAAAAATTTTTCTAAGTGTTTTTCGCGACTGGAAGGTCTACCCGCGAGTGAGTCGCGAGCTGAGCCGCGAAAATCTCTGAGTGAATCTCGCGACTGGACCTTCCACTCGCGAACAAGTCGCCAAAACTGACCAGCGAAGATGCGACTGAGTCTCGCGACTTGACACACCCGCGACTGAGCCGCCAAAACAGGGCAAAACTGTATTTTTGAAATTTTTCAGATTTTTCAGCAAAACACTTTCCAAAAACACCTAAAACACTCAAAAATCTTTTTGTGCTTGAATTAACAAAGATTGAGCATGTGAAAACACATTTTATCAAGTACAATCACACAAATGAATATGGCATTTATCGAACACAAACTTGTGTGTTGTGTGTGGATAACAACAATGAAATAGTCCTTTGACTAATGTGAAGCTTCAATGATCAATTCAACCAAGGCATACACAATTAGCACTAGATCATATGATCAATCTCAATTATAGAAATATGAATATATGACTTCCCACACAACTTGATAACATAACTTGGAGCCTTTCATTTGACTCCACTTTCAGCCATAACATTTGATCTTTTGAGGCAATCATCTCTCATTGTGAGAGGGATATATAACATTTTTCTTTGAAGAATAGGCCTTTGGCCTTTTTGAAAGAAAATTCACTTTTAATATAAAGTCGCTTACCCTTTTTCCTAGTCAAATACTAGAATGTGCGACAGGCTTTTGCAGCTCAATATCTCTTTTCATTTGGAGATTTACATTTAGTGAGCTCTTTTTAGCAAAAAAAAATAAAAAGTGGGAAGAGATATAGATACAAGTCTATGCATGTTTCAAGATCAACATAACCATTCACTAATCATTCATGACAAGTTTGAAGATCTATTTACAACAATCACATAGATTTCAAGATTTTTCCCAAAGTGATATGAGTGCATGAAAACAAGCAATGCTCGAGAATGCACAAAGCCATTAGCACAAAGGTACAAGGCAAAACGAGTTTTAAGACAAAAACTCAACAAAGTCAATCAAGTGTTTTGATTTTCAAATTCTTTATGTGATTTTTGGATTTTTGACTCGAGAAACAAAAAGAATGAATCAAACACAAACAAAACCAGCAGCAAACACAAAAGAACAAGCAAGCAAGAAACAAGTTGCAAAAAAAAAAAGTGTGTGCTCCAACACAGACAGATATATAAACAGTGAAGCACACAACACACAAGAGAGTCAAGGAATTGTACCGACACCAATGGTCTTACGGAGGGATTCAAACCGTGGACCATCGAGAGGCTTGGTGAAGATATCCGCCTTTTGATTGTCAGTGTGTATGAACTCAAGACACACAACTCTTTCCTCTACCAAATCCCGAATGAAATGGTAACGTATCTCTATGTGTTTGGATTTTGAATGCTGAACAGGATTTTTGGAAAGATTGATGGCACTGGTGTTGTCACAGAAGACACACATCGTTTCTTGAGGAATTCCATAGTCATGAAGTAATTTCTTCATCCAAAGAAGCTGAGTGCAGCAACTTCCAGCAGCTATGTACTCTGCTTCTGCAGTAGATAGAGACACTGAATTCTGCTTCTTGCTCATCCACGAAACAAGATTGTTACCAAGATAAAAACAGCCACCTGAAGTGCTTTTCCGATCGTCTACACTTCCAGCCCAGTCAGCATCCGAATACCCAGTAAGACACGCATTTGAGTCTTTTGAATACCACAGACCATAGTTTGCAGTACCACTCACATATCGAATGATTCGCTTAGCAGCAGTCAGATGAGATTCCTTCGAATTAGCTTGGTACCTGGCACAAACGCCCACACTGAAAGCAATGTCCGGTCTACTTGCTGTAAGGTAGAGCAAACTTCCAATGATGCTCCTATACAACGTTGGACTTACTTCAACTCCTGATGAATCCACATTCAGTTTAGTGGCAGAGCTCATGGGAGTGGAGGCATGTTTTTTGGAGTCTAGGCCAAACTTCTTGACAATATTTCTGGCATACTTCTCTTGAGATACAAATATACCCTCCTTCTGTTGTTTGACTTGAAGACCCAAAAAGAATGTGAGCTCCCCCACCATGCTCATCTCAAACTCCTTCTTCATCTCCTCAGAAAATTCAGTAGCACGATCTTCGATAGTTGCTCCAAACACTATGTCATCAACATAGACTTGTGCCACAAGGAGATAATCTTCATCATTTTTGACAAATAGAGTTCGATCAGCATACCCTCTCTTGAAACCTCTATCTAGAAGATAATGTGTAAGACGGTCGTACCAGGCTCTAGGCGCTTGTTTTAAACCATACAGTGCTTTCTTTAATCTTAATACATGATCTGGAAAATGAGGATCCTCAAATCCTTTTGGTTGCTCAACAAAAACCTCTTCATTTAGATATCCATTCAGAAACGCACACTTAACATCCATTTGATAAAGTTTGAACTTCAAGGTGCACGCAATGGACATGAGGATTCGAATGGATTCGAGTCTTGCCACCGGAGCAAATGATTCATCAAAATCCACCCCTTCTACTTGTGTGTAGCCTTGAGCCACCAACCGAGACTTGTTTCGAATTATCTCCCCATCTTCATCAGTTTTGTTTTTAAAAATCCACTTTGTGCCTATAACATGAACGTTCTCAAGCCGTGGAGCAAGTTCCCACACGTCATTCCTCACAAACTGATTCAGCTCGTCATGCATTGATTCAACCCAATTCTCATCTAGAAGAGCCTCTTCAACCCTCTTTGGTTCAAACTGTGCAAGATAACAGTGATATGTTACATGATTGGCTAGCAGAATATTTCCTTTCCTGAGGCGAAGACCGTCATCAAGTGATCCTATGATATTACTTTCCGGATGATTCTTGAGAATTCTTGAGGAAGGCCTTTTTGAAGTGGAAACTTCATCACTACGAGAGATAGGAGGATGAACTTCTGGTGGAGTAAGAGGACTTGAAGTTCTAGACATCGATCTCGTTTCCCTTCTTGGGTTGATGGGAGTCGATTCTACTTCTGGTATAGGTTCTTCACCTTCTATATCCAAAGCTTCTACCTCAACATCAGGCTCTTCGGTGCTCGGCCCTTCTACATCATCAATCATTTCCACCTTAGGTAAGGCATCATCAATCTTGACATTTATGGATTCCATCACAGTCTTTGTTCTCTTGTTGAACACTCTATATGCTCGACTTGTAGTAGAGTAGCCAAGAAAAATACCCTCATCACTTCTTGCATCAAACTTCCCAAGATTCTCTCGATCATTTAAGATATAACATTTACTTCCAAATACCCGGAAATACTTCACTTTAGGCTTCTTCTCATTCCATATCTCATATGCAGTCTTCTTTGTACCAGCTCGAAAGAAAATCCTATTGCCAATGTGACACGAGGTGTTGACAACTTCTCCCCAAAAATTTTGAGGTATTTGCTTATTAAGCAACATGACTCTTGCCATCTCCTGAATCACACGATTTTTTCTCTCTACCACTCCATTTTGTTGTGGAGTTTTGGGAGCTGAAAACTCTCTTTTAATACCACTCTTCTCACAGAAGGACTCGAATCTTGCATTCTCAAATTCTCTCCCATGATCACTTCTAATCTTGGCTATTGGAATCCCCTTTTCATTTTGTAGTTTCTTGCACAGAATCTCTAGCCTCTCACAAGCTTCTGATTTTTCTCTAAGGAATTCAACCCAAATGTATCTTGAGTAGTCGTCCACAATGACCATGATATATCTTTTTCCCCCTAGGCTTTCAGTTTTGGTGGGCCCCATCAGATCAACATGAAGTAGCTCCAAGCAACGAGAGGTGGCTATCACATTTACCTTGTGATGGCTTGCCTTAGTTTGCTTCCCCATTTGACATGCACCACAAATGGTCTTCTCTACTTTTCCAAACTTAGGAAGTCCCTCGACTGCTTCAAGTTTGGAGACTTTGGCTACTTGTTTGAAGTTGGCATGCCCAAATCTGTGATGCCACAGCTCCAACATATCTACCCGAGCACTTCTACATGATATTGGTGCCGTGGGAACTATTCCATAACAATTATCCGTAGTTCGATTTCCTTCCAAAACCTGAATCCCCTCTTTATTGATGATCAAACATCCTTTCTTGGAGAATTGTACCAGAAAGTTGTCATCACAAATTTGAGTGATGCTCAGCAAATTTTCCTTCAGCCCTTTTATGAACAGCACATCTTTCAACAGAGGCAAACCGGGTATCTCAATGGTTCCTTTGCCTAGGACTTGAGCATGGCTTCCATCCCCAAAGGTCACATAGTCACCCACCTTTTCTTTGAGTGACTTAAACAGTGACTTATCCCCTGTCATATGGCGAGAACACCCACTATCAAGATACCAGAGACAAGCATTAAACACCTTTAATGAGGTATGCACAAATAGGTTCACATGTGACAGACACTCTTGACCTTCAAACACAAACTCATCATCAGGTTTCATGCTACTTTTAGATTGATTTTTCATTTTCAGATTCTCAATCATTTCACACAACATTCTATTCTTTCTTTTATATTTCTTAATCAATGATTTTGATTCAGATATGCTACTGTGTAAGACAAGATTCTGATTCTCAAGAAATTTCAGCATGTGAACAAAAGCTCTAGCATGTTTCTTAGTTTTTAATAACTCTACAAGGTCATCAGTAAGACACCTTTCAGTCATGTGCATAGAGACATTTTCACAAACACTTGAGCTACAATTCAACATGGTATAAACAAGAACAGCAACCACAACACAGGGGTCTAGGATCACACAAATGGTAATGACACCAAACAGCTGTGTACCCGCTCTGATACCAATTGAAAGTTCAAAAACGTGTACAAAAACACTTTTGAACGTTTAGACCCCCAAAAACCAAATTAATCAACACACGCAATATGTTAAACAACTAGTGTGCGGAAACTTAACATATGCTATAACATGGTATTGATTAAACAACTATCTAAGCCACAACAAAATAAACCACAGCAGATAATGTAAAGGCAGAGATAGAGAGAAAGGAAGATGCAAACACAGCGATAACACCAGATATGTTATCGAAGAGGAAACCGAAGACCTCGGCGAAAAACCTCTCCGCCGCCCTCCAAGCGGTAATCAATCCACTAGAAAATACAGTTGGGATACAAGGACAGCAATAGACCCTCCAAGCCTAATCTACCCAATGCACCTAAGCCCTCCAAGCTTCTTGCTCCAACGAGGTTGCGCCGAACCTTTTTCTTTTCTAGCTTTCCGGATTCCGCTACTACACCGTAGCATCAACCAATAAAGATTGGCTCCTTCCTAACTGCTTCCCAGAACTCCAAACGACTGTCTCACAGAGATGATAATGGTGAGAACCAGGTTTGGTATAATGGCCTCTCAAGGATTTGACAATGGAGAGGAAGAGAGTGAGGGATTTTGATGAGACTCTAAGGTAGAGATTGTGGATAAAACAATCTGGTTTTTCTTTAGGGTTTCTCTCTCAAAATTCTCTCTGGAAGCTCTCTTTCAATCGTGGGTTAAAAGGGTATTTATACTGGAGTGAAGAGGAATGCGAAACGTTAGGTTTTTCCAAAACAGGGGTGGCTTGCGGCTTGACCTCGCGGCTTGACTAAGTCGCGAGTTCCAGTCGCGAGTTAACCGTATGGCCAGTTGTCCTGTTTTGTCCTGTAGTGCTCCAGCTAGCATGACTGTTCATCTTCCAGCATGCTTGGCACGTGTGCAGATTCTGGCGGGTTGAAGCCGCGAGTCCAGTCGCGAGTCCCAGCCGCGACACTCTGTTTTCTTGCACACTCTTGAGCAATCTTCACACTATCTCACTCACTACCCTTACAACAATCCCACCTAAATACAGGGTTACTAAATGCTGAATTACAAGCAAATTTGGCACGGAATAAAGCCAATTAGATGGTTGAATAAATTCAACCTTACAATTGTCTAATGGATCATTTTACCGCTTAGAGGGCGGCAGAGAGGTTTTTCATCGAGTTCTTCAATATCCTCTTCGATAACACATCCCGGTGTTATCTTTGTGTTTGCATCTCTCTAGCCACTCTTGCCTTTTAATTGCTACTGTGTTGTGATTAATTACGATTTAGAATAGTTTGTTTATTTGTGCATTGCTTGTACTTATCATTCCGCATATTTATTGTTTAAGTATAAGCTTGTGTTTGTTAATTTGAAATTGGGGGTCTAAACATTCACTAGTGTTTTATACACCAAGTGAACTTTCAATTGGTATCAAAGCGGCTACACTTTGTCAGATTTCTATATCTAAGTGTGATCCTTGACCCTACAATGGATAGGTCTCAATCCCTAAATGCACCTCCCTTCTTTAATGGGAACAATTATGTCTTTTGGAAAGTGCATATGCGTGCATTCTTATGCTCTATTGATGAGAGCATATGGGATGTGGTTGAGAATGGATGGACTAGGCTGAAGGCTGCTAAATCTACTTAGGGCAGTGGCCAATGCTAATAGTAAAGCTTTGAATGCTATATTTTGTGGTGTCTCACTCAATGAATCCCATAGGATTTCACATGCTACAATCGCCAAGGAGGCATGGGAAATTTTGGAGACTACATATAAAGGCACCAAGAAGGTGAAAGACACCAAGTTACAAATGCTCACCACTCGCTTCAAAGAACTAAAGATGAGTTGTTCGACTCCTTTTATGGGAAGTTGAATGAAGTGGTGATTGGAGAATTAAACTTGGGTGAAAAGACGGAGGACTCCAAGGTTGTGAAGAAGATCTTACGATCATTTTTGGAGAGCTTTCGTGCCAAGGTCATCGCAATTGAAGAGAGGAAAAGATCTTGATGAGGTTAAGATTCAAGAACTCATCGGTTTTCTTCAAACTTATGAGCTATCTCTACCTTCACAAAGGAAGAGAAAATCTCTTGCGCTTAAGACAATCAATAAGAGAGTGGAAGCTCAAGACTCCTCGGATAAGGATGAAGTTGAAAAGGAAATGGCATACCTTGCAAAGAACTTTCGTAAGTTCTTAAAATTCAAGAAGGATGGGAAGTCTTTTAAGAAGGGGAAATTCTCAAATTTCAAGAAGGATAAGAAAGACTTCAAGAAGAAGGATTCCAAAGATTCTTCTCCATCATAAGCGGTCACGTGCTATGAGTGCAAAGGGGATGAGCATGTGAAGAAAGAATGCCCCATTTATTAGAAGGAAAAGGGTAAAGTCTTTGCTACTAATTCAGAAGAAAGTTGTGATGGAGAAGGAAACTACTCCGCATTTATGGATATCGCACTCGTGGACTCCTCGGAAGATTTGAGCACTCTAGTGGAAGAGCTCGTTGAGCACACCGAAGTGGAGTCTGTGGGGGTTGGAGAGGAATCCGATGATGAAGATGAAGAATACATCTATGAAGGAGCAAAGAGATTGCAAGAATCCTATAATTCTCTTCTTGAGAAGATCGGAGAGTATGCTAGAGTGGCTAAGGCAGCCATTAGAAAAATGAAGAAAGCAGAACAAGACTACAAGAGCATACTTATGAGGTCAAAGAAACAAAATGTGAAGTTGAGAAGCTGAATGAAGAGCTAACGGATGCCTATTCTAAGATCAAGTTTCTTGAGCTTAAGGTTATTCAAGCTAATGCCAAAGTGGAGCGGGTTGCTTCAAAGAAACTTGCTGAGATGCTTGCTTATCAAAAGCCCTCCTCTAATAGAAGTGGCTTGGGATACACCGGAGAAAAGTAGCTCAAGTGCTAATGTGTTTAAGGAGATGAAGTTTTTTAAAGCCAAGAAACCAATGGTACCAACTCCACTTGTTGAGAATGTGAAGGTTGAAAAGAAGTCAAATGTGATTGCTCAAAAGGTTTTGACAAAGCCTCCAAATACATTTGTGGCCAAACCCAAAGAAAAAGGGAAGTCTCTTTCAAAGTCACAAAGAGGTCATCAAACTCATCATTTTTGCCATCATTGTGGAGTCTGAGGACATACTAGGCCAAATTGCCACAAGCTTCACGCATTGAAGAATGTGGGTTCTTAAAGGCCAAGAGGACAAAGAAAGGGCAAGGGGAACCACAAGTAGTCAAAAGGGCAAGAAGTCGATCATGGTATTGGTGAAGTGATGAAGATGATAGACACCATCACTTCTTGTTTGGCAAACTTCACCCTAAGGTTTGAGAATCGCAACTCAAGTACCCAATCCTCTAAAGACATCACCCAAATGCACATACCGTGTGGGTGAAGAAGGGTACCCATGCATAAGTATTAGAACATGTCCATGCATCAATTCTTTTGATATGTTGTGACATTGTTTTGTTGTTTGCTTATGTTTTCATTCTAGCATGTTTTTACTGTTTTTGTTTGTTTTTAAAAGCTTTGAATGTTCGTTCTTTTTTATCAATCTTTACTTTGTGTCAAAAATCCAAAAACACATAAAAAGTAGAAAATTCAAAAATTTTGATCGGCATTATTGTGTTTTGTCACACACATGTTTAGCCTTGTACCTCCGTACAAATGGCTTTATGCATTTACGAGTTTAGCTTGTTCTTTATACACTTGTATCTTTGTGGGAAAAATCTTGACATCTGTGTGATTGTTGTAAATAATCTTCAAACTTGTCATGAATGATTAGTCAATAGTTTTGTTGATCTTGAGACATGCATAGACTTGTGCCTATACATCTTCCCACTCTTTTATGTTTTTGCTTTATAGCTTAACAAATGTCAAATATCAAAAAGAGATAATGAGTTGCAAAAGCCATTGCACATACTAGTAGTTGACTAGGAAAAAGGGATAGCGACTTGTAATGAAAATGTTTGGTGCCCAAAAGCCAAAGGTTTACTCTCAAAATTGAAATATTAAAAATTTCAGGCATCGATCTCAAAAAGAGATGTATTGTTCTTAAATGATCAAACGTTATGTATTGTGTGAAGCTAAATGAAAAGCTTCAAAGTTATGCAATCAAGTTTTGTGGGAGGTCATATATGCACATTTCTATAATTGAGATTGGTCACTCTACTTAGTACTAATTGTGTATGTCTTGTTGAATTGATAATTGAAGCTTCACATTAGACTAAGGACCATCTCACATTTGATACCCACACACATCATAGATGTCTATGTTCAATGAATGTTTTATTCATTTGTGTGATTGTACTTGATTAAATGTGTTGTATATACTCAATCATATGTTGATCAAACACAAAAAGATTTTTGAGTATTTTTAGTTGTTTTTGGAATGTGTTTTGTTTTGAAAATTTCAAAAAATCCAAAAATTTTACAACTTTACTTTTGGCGACTCACTTGTAAGTCATGCCAGTCGCGAGGCCCTAGTCATGAGCTTACTTAGAAGGTTTCACGACTCCCTGCCGAGTGAGTACCCAAGTTGTGAAAAACACTTAGAAAAATTTTCAAAATTTCTAGGTTTTGGTCATTTTTGTGACTCATTTTTGCGACTTTGTCATGAGTGGAAGCTCCTGTCACGAGCTTACTCAAAAGCTTTCACAACTCACCAACGGGTGGATGTCCTAGTCGCGAAAAAGACTTAGACAAAATTTTCAAAATTTTGTTCAAGGGTTTTTGGTGACTCGTTTTGGAGACTTGCTCCCGGGTCATTTAAGTCGTGAAAATCGCGTGTTTTGTACAAATAGGGTTAAATCTCAAACAGTTTTAAAAAAATTTTCAGTTTTCCCTCGCATCACGTGCACACCCTTTGTCTTCTCCGCCTCTCCCTCTCCTAAAACCTCCATTGTCTCTCGCAAAACCTCCACTTCTTCTTCAATCTTCAAGGAAAGGTATGGGTTTTCTTTTATTTTCACTCTATTTCAAGTTTCTAGCCCTAGTTTTCTTGGATTTTGTGTTTATGTTGAGATATGAAAATATGGTTATTGAATATGGATCCTTTGATGTTTTGATGAGTATGATATATGAGTTTTGTTGGTTTTGTTAGTATAATGCTTATTCTACATGTTTCACATGTTTGTTCTTCATTTTAATGCATTGTACTTTGTTTTGTGTCGTCCTGTGCATACCATGTTCACGATAAAATATCTCTTAGATGTTTTTGTGCGTTTCTTTGGACTCCATTGAGTACAAAGATTGTGGGGATAATCATGTTTCTTTGATTCTGAAACATTAAATGATTATGTGTTTTTACACTTTGCCCTAGGTGCACACTTTTGCATATGATGCACACACACACACGCACACATTTTGACATGTTGAGTGAATATTGCCAATGATTCTATCATGTTGTGTTGATTAGGATATATACATGTCATTTCTTTTTGAATTACTCTTTAAATTCAATTTTTAGGGAATTAATTCAAAGTTTATGTGTTGGTACTAACTTGTTACTAACCAAGTTTATTACCGGATTTTGTGCTCTATTTTGTAGTATTTGTTGCTCTGTTTTGCAAATGGCTCCACGAAAAACCTCTGCTTAGTGTGGTGACAAGAGGAAATGCATGGATGAGAGCCGGTTTCGCTCCACTCAACATTTTGAGCGATACAACCAACACTTTGAGAAGGCTCCAATCATTTAGGAGTAATTTGTGGATCTTGTCGACCTCAAGGAATCCTTCATCCCTAGATGTTTTGCAAAAAGAGGTTGGGAAAAGCTTCTTGGTGATCTCCCCGGGGTTTATGAACCACTGATTAGGGAATTCTATGCCAATGCCATACTCAGAAATGATTACCTGGACTATTGGGTTAAAGGCCATGAATTCACTCTTAAAGAGGGGGACATTGATGGTGCACTTGGACATGGAGACCTAGATCAGGAAGACTTCACTCCTTTCAAGGACAGAATGCTTTCCATAGTGACAGTTCAATCTCGTATTGGTGGTGCTAGGGAAGGAAAATATCTCAACACAACCACCTTCCCTCTAGATTTGAGATGCCTCACATATATTATGTTGTTCAACCTATATCTGGTAAGGAAGATGACCACCATCAACAATGCTAGAGCCATCTTCCTTATGGAGCTTCGTGAGGGAACCTACATCAACATCGAGGCTCATGCGTTCACCATCATTGCTGAAGCAACAAGAACAACCTTAAGGCCAAAGCTTGTTCTCCCAAGATTGCTCATGAGAATCTTCCATGAAAAAGGTGTGGAGACTCCACAGGACATAAGCCTTATGAGTGTACCTCCTTCCATCAACACCCAAACAATCCTAAGGAGTAGAGTTCATCTTTTGGGTGATGAAGAAGCAGATGAACCGAAACAAGCACCTCCTGCGGACACCAAGACTAAAGCAGAAGGACAACCACCTTTTTCAACAAGAGTTAGTGGTTGAGGTAGGAGCGAAGCTTCATCGTCTTCATTAGTGCCTTCAGATGTGTTTCAGATTATTCTTGAGAGGATTAACGGATTAAGAGAAGTCCAAGCTGAACACTCCAACAGGCTTACAACCATTCAGGACCAAATCAACTTGCTTACAACCAAGTTTGATAGCTTCACGAACCAGCCTTAGCCCTTTGGCCATTCCTGTCAAAAGGGGGAGTAGTATGGAGGAGTAGCTCTTGACGGGAAGCCTATTTTAAGGGGGAGAATAGTTTAAAGTTTAAAGTTATTATAACTATCTTGTGGTTTTTCATAGCACTTATTCTAGTACTCTATGGTTTTTAGTACTTTGGTTTTTAAGTACTCTATAACTCTAATACTTTGGTTTTAAAATACTTGGATATTGTGTGTTATGGATTCTTGAATGTTTTAGTTATTTAAACTATGCTTGATTTGTACCTTTGCTTTGTAGCTATTTATTACTTTTAGATTATGTCTTGCATTAGCTTTAGTACTCTTGTGCCTTTGTTGGATCTTATATCCTTGATGCAATTACCTTAGTGTTCTTGCATTGGTTGAGTGTTAGACATGCAAATGATACTTTGCATTGAGCTTATTAGCTTGCATGTCCGGATGTTCATTCATTGTGTAAATGTTCATTGTGGTCACTATTTATAGTGATTGTTCTTGTTTGGTCAATTTATGCTTTATTGTTATATTCTTTATTGCTTGATCGTTTTGTGTTTGCTTCATATGCATTTCAAGATTTCTGCTTACAATGAACTTTTTGTGATATTGTTTTCAGGAGAACTTGTCCGTATGGTTTAAGAGCTTCACAGAATCTAGAGTTAGGTGTGAGTGAGTTTTGGCAATTGTTCCTAACTCACATTTTAAGTCTAGAGTTTGTTTTAGGGTTTTGTCACGGAATAGCCAAAGGGGGAGATTGTAAGGTTGAATTTATTCAACCATGTGTTGGCTTTATTTCGTATCAAATTTCCTTGTAATTCAGCAATTAGATACCCTATATTTAGGTGGGAATAATGTAAGGGTTGTGTGTGAGAGAGTGTGAAGAATTCAAGTGTGTGTGCATTCAAAGAGCTTTTTGCAACTGGAACTCGTGAGTGACTCATGACTGATGACTCACCAAAATGCCACACGTGTGAAGCATACAGGAAGCTGAAGGGTCATGATAATTGGAGCACTACAGGACAAAAAAGGACAGTTTGACCAGTTAGTTATTTCGCGACTAAATCTTGTGACTCATCCCAGTCGCGAGTTAGTTGCCAGAACACTTTGTTTTGCAGAAAAATGACTTTTCACATTCCTCACTCACGTACTGTAAATACTTTTATACCCACAAAATGTAGAGAGCTCCTAGAGAGAATTTTGAGAGAGAAATCCTAGAGAACAATAAGATTAACTCATCCACAATCTTATACCTTTGATTCTCAAATTCCTCTACTCTCACCCTCTCCATTGACATACCATGGAAAGGTTCATTAGCCAAATCCTTATCTCACCATACCCATATCAGTGAGGAGGTTATTTGGTGCTTGGGAAGCAGTTCAAAGAGAACCAATTCATTTGGTAGATGCAATGGGCTTATTGCAGGATCTAGAAAGATAGGGAAGACACGGTTAGACTTAACCTGTTAGAGCAAGAAGCTTGGAGGGCTTAGGTGCATTGGGTAGATTAGGCTTGGAGGGTCTATTGCTATTCGTGTATCCCACCGGGAGAAGATATTTGATCTCTTTGATCATAGAACGCGAATGGAGATTCTGGCCGTACCACTTCTGTACAGGTATCGTAGAGATGAGCTCGTGTGGAAGGAAAATAAGAATCAGGTCTTCTCGGTTAAGTCTGCGTATCAGGTTGCTCTCCGGCTTATGGATTGTGTGCATTTGGAGCACTCGGCTGCTAGATTAGACCGTGCTACATGGAAGAAAATTTGGGCTTTGAATGTGCCCCCAAAGGTACGTACATTCGTTTGGCGGGCATGCTCCGATATTCTGCCCACACGTGACAACCTTTACCGGCGTCGGGTGCGGGTAAACCCTAGGTGTGAGCTATGTTGCCAACAAATGGAGTCAGCGGGTCATCTTCTATGGGAATGCCCTTTGGCTAGGAATGTTTGGGCTCTATGTCGTGGACGGATTCAAAAGTGCTCCAATTCGGCTCAGGATGTGTGTGGTTTGTTTCATCAGATGGTTGGCCGTTTATCTCAACAAGATATGGAGAAATGGGCTGTTATTTCATGGGGGATTTGGAATGCTCGAAACAAGTTTTATTTTGAGAAGATCCAACTTCATCCAAAGGTTATTTTTGATGGTGATTATGTGTTTGGGCCTTCTTTTCTCACAACCCTAGACATATAAAAGGATTATTTTAAGGGCCGTCAAAGGTGACACAAGTTGCACAAGTGTTGAGCAAAGTTTGTTTAAGCAAATTGTGACCGGAGACAGAATTTGCCCTAGTTCATCGTTCTTATGAAGAAGTTGCTGTGTTTATGCACCGTAGGGTTTTGTGACCAAGCATCTTCTTAATCTTCATCGTGTGATGAACTGAAGAACTTTGCAGCCAACAATCTTCTCTAGTTAGTGATTGAAGTCGCATATTGGGATCCGTGTAATTGATTAGTCACGTACTGAGAGCAGTGCATTCAAAAGGAGAGATTGTCACTACAGAACAAGTCCAATTGTGTATTGGGGTAAAGGTTCAACTGTAGATTGGTATAAGGTACTAAGATTCCTTTACTTGTTACCGCTTGTTGTGATAATATTAGATTCTCGGGTGTGGTGACCTTAAAATCACTCGGTGGGGTTTTTGCCATGTTGGTTTTCCCCATTCGTAAACAAATCACCATGTCAAATTTTTTTTTTTCCGTCGCATACTTAGTTTAATTGGTGATTTGTTTGTGCTACCACATATTTGCATGTCAATTTGATTAATTAATAAACTTGTCTAATTAATCAATTAATTTATCATAAGGGGTTAATACGTTTTTGGCCTATTAAGTGGTATCAAAGCAGACACACTTTGATTAGGTTTTAATCTTTGCCGTGTTTGATCCATTGACCCCTGTTGTCATGGCTGCAATTGGCTTGAAGAGATCATTTAATTCAAATACATCTTGTTTTTCTAATCTCTGCTTATTTGAGTGTATCAAAAAATACAAGTCTAAAAGTTATTTGAATTCACTTGTGATGACCATTGTAAAAGATCTCAATTTGCTTAAAAAGAAACTAGACTATCTCAGAATGAAAATGTGCAAAGGAGTTTGTCTAAGAAGAGTGAAAGTTAAAGGTTTAGCTCGTAAGAGGCACATGAGAGAAAGCACCATTCGTACTAATCTGTCATTTAAGCATGAAGTGTGTTTTATGATGAAGTCCGCATTTAAAGTTATGGACACATGTTTGTGGTACCTTGACAGCGGTTGCTCAAGACACATGACTGGAGATCAATCTTTCTTCAAGGTTTTTGAGTCTAAGAAAGGTGGCAATGTCACTTTTGGTGATGGGAGCAAGTCACAGATTAAAGGAAAGGGAATCATCTTTCTACCTGGACTGCCGGACATTGCAAATGTTCTATATGTGGAAGGTCTGAGGGTGAACCTATTGAGCATAAGTTAGATATGTGATCAAGACTTCATGGTGCTATTCTCAAAAGGAAAGTGTCTTGTCATGGATGAGTTTGGAAAGAAACTCATAAGTGGCGTTCGCACTCTAGACAACTGTTATGGATTGGTTCCTAATGCTGATATTGTGTGCAATAGCATTCGTTTACCAAATGAAGATCTATGGCATTAACGGATGGGACATGCTAGTTACAAACATCTTTCTATTGTATCTAAGCATGAATTAGTGTTGGGGATACCAAAGCTTAGTAGAATGAGCAACATAGTGTGTGGACCATGTCAGCTTGGGAAACAAACGAAAGCTAAGCATCTGGGCACTCAGAGATCAGCTACATCTAGACCATTAGAGCTTCTACATCTGGATCTTATGGGTCTAACTAGAACTGAGTCTCTTGGTGGTAAGAGATACATCATGGTTGTGGTAGACGACTTTACTAGGTACACTTGGGTCATTCTTCTACGATCCAAGTCTGATGCTCCTGAGCACATTGAAAGTTTGTGCACAAGACTACAGAATGAAAAGAACTTGAAGATTGATCGAATTCGAAGTGAACATGGTATAGAATTCGAGAACTTGTATATGGAGTCCTTTTGCACAAGATCAAGTATATCTCGAGAATTCTCTACTCTTATTACTCCTCAGCAGAATGGTGTAGTAGAAAGAAAGAACAGGGTTATTCAAGAGATGGCCAAAGCCATGTTACACAACAAGGATGTGGCTAGAAACTTGTGGGGAGAAGCCGTTAACACTGCATGTCATGCGGTTAATAGGGTGTACTTCAGACCCGGTACCAAGAGGACTCCATATGAGTTATGGAAAGGAAGAAAGCCGAATGTAAAGTATTTCAGAATCTTTGAGAGTACTTGTTTCATCCTCAAGGATAGAGAGAATATGGAAAAGTTTGACTCCCAGAGCAATGAAGGTATATTTTTGGGCTACTCCTCCACAAGCAAGGCTTATAGGGTTACATAACAAAAGAACTATGAAGGTAATAGAGACAGAGGATGTTGTTATTGATGAGTCTTTAGATTTCGATCCTAAGAAAGGTATTGAGGAATTCCCCAAAGAAATTCTTCCTCCTAAGCCTAAGGAAGTTCAAGAAATTGTTGAACAAGAACTTGCATCTCTAAGTACTCCCGGTACTCCTAGTGTTGTGGAAGATTCTGCAGATATACCCACTTCACCAGATTTTGAATCTCATGAAGTGAAAGGACCTTCCTCCAGGATTAAATTAAATCATCCTCTATAAGTTATTATGGGAAATATGAATGAACTCACATTAAGGAAATGTACAATTGATAAATATGTTGCTAACTTTGTGTCTTATTCTTGTTATTTGTCACAGGTTGAACCCATGAAAGTTGAGGAAGCTTTTTTAGATGAAAGTTGGGTCGAAACAATGCATGATGAACTGTTTTAGTTTCAGAGGAATGATGTCTAGACTTTAGTACCTAGACCAGAGAGTGAGCACATCATCGGCACAAAGTGGATATTCCGCAATAAGATTGATGATGAGGACAATGTGATTCGCAACAAGGCTTGACTTGTAGCTCAAGGTTACTCACAAATGGAAGGAGTAGATTATGATGAAACATTTGCCCCAGTTGCCTGTATGGAGTCCATCAGAATTCTCCTTGCCCTAGCATGTCATTTGAAGTTCAAACTTTATCAAATGGATGTAAAGACTACTTTCTTGAATGGGCCACTTAAAGAAGATGTCTATATGGCTCAACCAAAAGGATTCATTGATCCACACTTTCCAGATCATGTGTTGTATCTCAAGAAAGCACTTTATGGCTTAAAGCAAGCCCCTAGAGCTTAATATGATTGACTCACACAATACTTGGTGTCACATGGGCTCACAAGAGGAAAAGCTGATCAGACTCTCTTCATCAAAAAGGAAGATGGCGATTTAATAATTGCTCAAGTCTATGTTGATGATATCATCTTTGGGTCGACTAAGGATGAACTTGCCCATGGCTTCTCAAAGCTCATGCAAGCCGAGTTCAAGATGAGCATGATTGGAGAGCTGACTCACTTCCTTGGATTGCAGATTCGTCAACTAGATTTAGGTATATTCCTATTTCAATCTACATATGCTAAGAATCTTGTGAAAAAGTTTGGTTTGAAATCTGCTAGCTCTGTTTGAACCCCTATGAGCTCAAATATTAAACTCACCGTGGACTTGTTAGACAAAAGTGTAGATTCATCTCTATATAGAAGTATGATAGATAGTCTTTTTTACCTTAATGCTAGTAGACCTGACATTAGTTACAGTGTTGGAGTGTGTGCTAGATATCAGGCTAATCCTAAAGAATCTCATATGATTGCTTTAAAAAGAATTATAAAGTATGTTAAAACCACTGCTGAGTTCAGTGTGTGGTATAGCAAGGACACCAATGACGTCTTAGCTAGGTATTCTAATGCTGATTGGGTTGGGAATGCTGATGATAGAAAGAGTACATCAGGGGGTTGTTTTTGTGGGTAACAATCTTGTCTCCTAGATGAGCAAAAAGCAGAACTTCATCTCTTTATTCACTGCAGAAGCTGAGTACATCGCTGCCGGTAGCTGTTGCACCCAACTCCTATGGATGCCTCTTGAGTTTATTCACACTGAAGATCAGAAGGCTGACTTGTTCACCAATCCTCTTGACAGCAAACGTTTTAAATTCCTTCATCAAAACATTGGTGTTATCTCCATGGATTGATCTCTTTCTCTCTTCCTTCTTTCTCATGCATTTGCATCTAGTTTTTATGCTTTGCTTTGTTTAACATGTTTTTGTTTGTTTTCAGTTTTGTTTATTTTTTTTATATAAAAATAAAAAAAATTGAAAAATAAAAAAAATACAAAAACAGTGTGTGTTTTGTGTACATTGGTACTTGTGTACCTTGGATGGCCATTGAAACCAAATTTTCTAAACTTTGTATCTTTTGTAGCTTAGATGAGCATCTCCATGCACAACTAAACGAGTTTTGTGGCTTGTGTTTGTGATGAGTAAGGTTAAGTGATCTCTTGTACTTAACACTCGTATTACTCTTTTTGACGGGAAGGACTAGAAAATCCTAAAAGAAAGGCATAAATAATTATCTCACCACTGTTGCCCGCCAATCATGAAATGACACTTGTATGCTTTAGCATAGCAAAAGTGCAATGTCAATGACATTTGTGTGCTTCGGCATAGCAAAATTGGAATGTCAAATGCTTAACATAATTGGGTATTTCTTTTCTATCTATTATATGTCCATGCATGATTTGCTTAAAAAGAAAAATATGCAAAGAAAAATAAAAAGCAAAAGGATCAAAATACTTTAAATATGATTGCAAGCGTGTATTCTAGGAGATGTGGGAGTTATAGGATGTACCTCGAAGGTGATAGTCTCCATCAAACAATTATGATTGTGTGTGAGTTAAAGTGATTTTCTCATATCTCAAATCGTCATAACATGTATACACTTATGCAATCTTGCGATGTTTTTCACACACAACACGCAATATTCTTTGTTACTCCTGATACATGTGTAGGTACAATGTGATTTGGCCATCACAAGGTTTACATGTGTTAATGTATGCTCACTAAACTGTCTTGATTTGTTTTTTAAATATAAAATTGGTTGGACTTGTTTAGTGTGTGTGTGTGTTTTTGGAATCTATGTGCTTAAATTTTTTGGTTGAGAGATGATTTTGAGAGTTCAAAATGTTGATTGGATCATTGATTGAGTTGCATGCTTGCTTGCTCACTCCCAAGTGCAGGAGATCGTAGCAATATAATTCTCGGAGTACCGAGGTCGAACCACAAGAAGCAAGGTAAATTCAAAGACAATAGAATTAAATAAAAATTTGGATGAAGAAGAAAAATATTTTTGCTTGGTGATTGTTAACAAGAATAATAATAAAAATTTATTTAAATCAATAATGTAAATACTAGGGCATCGGGGTGTTTCCCTATATCGATATGAAATTCTTTGTGATCTAAGAAAATATCTATTTCATAATTGATTGTTCTTATACAATTAAAAACTTATGATTCGGTTGGACTGAGACAATTCAAGAACGCATGATAACCTCGATTAATAATGCAGTTAGAAAAGTTTTCAGAAAAACCCATTCACTTAAAAACCTGATTTCTATTTGAAACTATTAGAAATTCATCTAAACAATAAGAAAAACATGATTGAACTTATTGAAAGCATTGAAGAACTAATACATCAAAAGAAATCTAATTGAACAATCAAATATGTTGTTGATAAAATGCTAGAAAGAATCACATTGAATATTCATACCGTATAGAAGAAACATAACCCCTAGCCCTAGCAAAGAGTTTAGGCTGCCATTAGAGAAAGGAAAATACAAGGTTTTCTCTCCAAAATTCGTTCTACACAGCCTCCCTTCAAAACCCTAATGTCTAAGTGTCCCCCAGAAAATAAAACATTTACTATTTTAATTTCCGTCCAGGTTTACAACGGTAAATTGTGAGTTAATTTTGGCCTTCAAAAATTGATAATTTCAAAAAACTCAAAACTGAAAAGTTGTAGATATTTAAGTCAAGGTTCCAACCCATCTGACCTGGTGTCAATTGGATTTTTGAGGAGAGAGATATGCCCAAAATACTGATCAGTGCTCAAATCAGATTTTTCCTTTTCAGATTCTGCTTCTTTGATTTCTTTCCTTATTTGAAGCTTCCAATCATGGTAGACGATCCAAGCACTCCAGCTGCACCTCCTTAGACATTTAAGCATGGTCCTTTAGCTCCACTTTAATTCTAGTTTGGCCTCTATTCTCTCACAAATTCCTGTAAACTCATCTTTCTCACATAATTTCCTGAAAGTAGAAAATTACACCCAATGAATAGCATTTCATTCAAGAAATTATGTAAAGATAAATAATAGGGACTAATGCAAATCATGGCTTAATTATACAAATTAAGCATAATAATAAGGAGATAATGCCCATATAAATATATAACAAGTATACATTTTAAGGCGTTATCAATGCTTGATTGCATTCATGTTTGTTTTTTCTCTTCTTGAAAAACTGGTTTTTAGCAACCTTGATAGATTCTCGACACCTTCTTTACACTTGGCTTATCCGTCGAGCTCTTAAGCTGTTTCTTATCACAATCTCGACACCTTCTCGACAGCTAGGTGGATCGATTGAGAAAGTTCCTGGATCCTCGATAGCTTCTCGATAGTTGGTGGATCGATCGAGCTTCTTTAATCATGTTTGATGAATTCTTCCTCGACACCTCTCGATAGCTGCATCTGTTGACACTTTAACTCTTGACACCTTTCTCGACACATGTCTCGACACCTCTCGACACCTCTATCTATCGAGCTTTACTGACCTTCTATATAAAGGTTCAATGCGATTTCCTTCTCACTTTTCTCGATCTATCTCTCGATAGATCCATCCTTTCATCTCCTAAAACACTCTTTCTCACTCCAAACCTCTTTCCAAGCAATTTTCAAGCTTTCTCAAGTTTTTTTTTCTTCACTTGGTATGTTTCAAATCTCTCATTTACATGCATTTAATGTTTTGAAACCTAGGTTTTGGGGTTTTTGAAAATTTTGGAGTTTTTCAAAATTGATGAGCTTCTGTTGAAATTTTGGGATGGGTTTTTTCTTAAATGAGTTTAAAATCTCATACATTGCATCACATAAACATTATAATAGTATTATCATGCATTTAGATGTGTGCAAATTGATTGTGTGCTAGTAGGATTGGATCGGGTTGAGCCCATGATGCCTTTTATATTGCATGTCACATGTTCATGCATTTCCCATGCATACATACTCTCTTTTCAATATACTTATTATATTTGAAATGTGTTGGGACTTTTCTGATTGTCTCTCTCTCTCCCTCTCTTTTCGTTTATGTTAGTTGTGTCTATGGCACCTAAACGAAAGTCTGCTCCGTCTCGGAATCCTTTTCATTCCGGGGCATCCACTTCCTTTGATCCTACTCCTTCGCATATTCGGTTCCATGATGAGGATGCCCGTAAGCCTTCTTGGAGAACTTTTCTCGACGAGGCATTCATTCTGAATGTCGAGTCATTTTGGTGGACTTCACTGACACTGACCTACTCGATGTCATTCACAGTCAGGGTTGGGAGTCACTGTGTGACGTCCCGGTCACATTTCCATTTGTGCTAATCCAGGAGTTTTACTCCAACATGCATGGATTTAATTTTTCAGTACCTCATTTTATCACTTGCATTCGAGGTACATGCATTGTTGTCACACCGGAGTTGGTCTCCGATGTGCTCCGTGTCCCTAGGGTAGAGTTTCCTGACTACCCTAGTTGTGAGCGTCTGAGGACTATGTCCAAAGATGAGCTCAAATCTGCTTTTTGTGAGCGCCTTTCTAATTGGGGTGAGCATCAGTTCACTTACTGTTTGGACTTTGCAAAAGGTCATTGGTTTTTGAACATGGTTATGACATTTATTCTTTACCCTCTTTCTCACTATAACTCTATCATAGAGTCTCGTGCTCGATTTTTGTTGTCCCTTCTTAAGTATCTTATCGTAAATTTTCCTTCTCACTTTATTCTGTCTATTATAGATGTCTATAGGGATTCAACGTCTCGTGATAAGCTCATCTTTCCTTCGGCTATCACGAGGATCTTATGCCATTTTTCTGTTCCCTTTCCAGCGTCCAACCACTTTTCTTATATGTGTGCCATAGACTACGCTACCGTTAAACATAGCGAGGCGTAGTTTAGGTCGAGGCAGTCTATGTCAACAGCTCTTCCTTCCCATTCGGCTCTATCTCGATCTACTCCATCCACATCTGCTCCCTCCTCTTCTACGAGTGATGTGTCACTCGGAGACATCATGGTGCAGTTTCAGTGCATGGATGCTCTCCTTGATACACTCTCTATAGAGCTGTATCAAGTGAACGTTCGTGTCACCCGTATAGCACGACAGCAGGTGGTCATGGGTGGCTTTGCTCCTGATGCTTCTTTTCCACCTCCTCTAGTGGCTTCTGATTTTGAGGCTGAGGATGATGATGATGGTGATGACGATGATGCTTTCGATGATGATGATGATGATGGAGATGCTAGCTTTACTAATGAGATGTTTACATGACACTCTTACCCTTTGTCACTCGTGACAAAAAGGGGGAGTAGTTTTGGATATGAGAGTAGTCATTCTTAGGAGGAGAGTTAGTATAGGACCATTTTGTTAGGGGGAGTGTTGATATCTGAGGGATGTAGTGAGGATTACTTGTATCCTTTTCTTTTCTCTATTTTAGATACATTTATTCTTGTACATGGGTTTTGTGACCATTATTGACATACATTGTACTTATCTTCTTTATATGTTAATGTATGTTTCTTTCACCTACACTTATATATGTTGTTTCTTTTCTCTCTTTATGCACATGCTTCTTATTACTTGTATGCAATCTATTATTTCTGTTTCACACAAAGATGCCTTGATGAGTTTTGTTTAAAGTGTTTCAAAAATAAAGGTTGTCAAAGTCTACTTGCCATAAACTCTCTTCTTGCAAAGTTTTTCAAGAGTTTGTGTTAGGATAGATTTTATTGTATTCAACAAGTGAATATGAGTTGAGTGATTTATGACTTCTCTCATATGTTCATTTGTTTGTTGTGGTTTTGTTACGGATTGCCAAAGGGAGAGATTGTTAGGACATATGTGATTCACTTGTTAGGAACATATGTCACTATTTTATGAAATTGGCTAATCTTTTGACAAAACGCACTTTACTTGTATTTAAGTAGATCTAGGATATGTTTAATACTTCAAGAAACTGTATTTCAAGATCAAGTGTTAAAACCATGCAAGTTTGTCTAAGATTTAAGCTAAAAAGTGCAAGTTCATTAAATCTCGACAGCTAGCTTAATAGCTAGCCATCTATCGAGCTTGAAGAGCTGTTCCAGCCCCGTGGCTCGACAACAGCTCGACAGATAGGCATTTGTCGAGGTATATGAAAAATAGAATTTCAGTTATGTTTTGACTCTAATCCGTGATTATGTGTTTGTGCCTTCTTTTCTCACAACCTTAGACATATAAAAGGATTACTTTAAGGGCCGTCAAAGGTAATACAAGTTGCACAAGTGTTGAGCAAAGTTTGTTCAAGCAAATTGTGACCAAAGACAAAATTTGCCCTAGTTCATCGTTCTTGTGAAGAAGTTGCTATGTTTGTGCACCGTAGGGTTTTGTGACCAAGCATCTTCTTAATCTTCATTGTGTGATGAACTGAAGAACTTTGCAGTCAAAAATCTTTTCTAGTTGGTGATTGAAGTTGCGTACTGGGATCCACGCAATTGGTTAGTCACATACTAGGAGCCACGCATTCAAAAGGAGAGATTGTCACTATAGAACAAGTCCAATTGGGTATTGGGGTAAGGGTTCAATTGTAGGTTAGTATAAGGTACTGAGATTCCTTTACTTGTAACCGCTTGTTGTGATAATAGTGAATTCTTGGAAGTGGTAACCTTAAAATCTCCTGGTGGGGTTTTTGCCGTGTTAGTTTTCCCCATTCGTAAACAAATCTCCATGTCAATTTTTTTTCCACTACATACTTAGTTTAATTGGTGATTTGTTTGTGCTACCACGCATTTGCATGTTAATTTGATTAATTAATAAACTTGGCTAATTAATCAATTAATTCATCACAAGGGGTCAATATGTTTTTGGCCTATCAGAATTAAATATTCTGACTGTAAACTTTGATTTGATAGTGGATTGTTCTTCTTGGGATTGGTCCCCCTAGGTTTTTTACTATGAAACTAGTTTATTTCTTGGTTTTCCTGAGTTATCATATCATTGCATTATTTACTTTTCCGTTGTGCATGATATGTTTGATTATTTTTTAACCTAAGTCTTGCATAATTAATATAATTAACAACTTGGCCTTAAAATTGGTTAATCCTTTTTTGTTCAGGGGTCTAAAATATAACAATTATGTTTCATGATTTAGCTCAAGAGAGGGTAGTCATTGTATTCTCAACTGACTCTCATCAGCTCTCAGTTAATCAAGATCAACCTATTGATTGTCTCTTGACTGAGACTCATTTGGTTGAGACATGGGAAACTTAAGTTTTAATCAGGTCTCAGTTGGTAATCATGAAATACTTGCTAAAGTATAAAAGAGCACATAATAATTGACTAAAAAAGAGGCTAGAGAGCCATTTTTTTCATCTAAAAAGAGGAAATCACAAAACCTCTCTTTTCACCACAACCCTTGAGTTAAAATAGATAATCCTAAGATGTTGTATTTTTTTATTGGTGATCAAGCTTAAACCACAAAACCTTCATTGTTTGTCACAATGTAGTTCATGATGAGAGAGAGTCTCATGATATAGAAGAGTCCAAATGACTAGGAGTAGATTGTGGGGTCATGTCTATAAGAATTTATTGGATAGCAATTAGTGATTTATGTATATCTCAATTGTAATACTTCAATTCTAAATAGTAAAAATTTCCTTGAGGCCAGGATTAAACCCCGTAATGAATTTTCTTGGGAATGAGTTCATAAGTTTTCTTGTGGTACCTAATCATGATTAAATTGAATGCATAATGGGTTTTTCTTTTTCTTTCTTTTTTTTAGAAAGAATTAGTTATTTTTTTTTTAGAAATAGTTTCAATGTGCTTTAGATATAATAAGGAAAAAAACATGTTCTTGGGTACTCCTTAATTAAGGAAACAAAAAGTAGAGGTTTTAAAAGGTCATTTCATTTTTGGAATATGTTTGACAAACTGGGTAGAGTCTTCATCCTCAAAAAAAAAAAAAAAAAAAAAAAACTGGGTAGTCTTATTGAATTTGGCTCAACTTTTGTTGCATATCCATCCGTGCATTAGTTCTCATTGGCAAAGCTTATGCATGCAATGAAGCAAGCAACGAACGACTCTCCACTTTATCATCGTTCTTTATAAAAGCTAAAATCAATAAAAATCCTATGGGCTACTGATGAAAATGGATGCTATGTTTTTTTATTATTTATTTATTATTATTACTTTTTATGAACAATATTGATGCTATGTTATTAAAGATGTGGCATAGTATATATAACTATTATACAGTAAAAAGATTTGATAGGAAAAATGAAGAGAGAGAGAATATAAAGAAGAATGATTTGGTATTAGAAACTTACATTCATGGTAAAAGTTCTTAATTGTTAGATCTTTAATATTAAATAGTATTTATTTAATAAATGCTACAATATAACCATTAAATGAAATATACAATAATTTTGTTATGAGAGTAATTTAATTTTAAGGTCACATGACTTGAACTATAAGTAAGATTTTTTTTTTCAATTAAAGTAGGATTATGAATATAGATACTTTATTTGCATTCCAAATATCATAAGATAAAATAAATCTAGAAGATTTATAAATTTGGACTTTGATATCTTTAATAATTATCATTACTTTTAAGTGTTTTAGTCTTCTCAATTTTCTTAGGAGTATAATCTATATATATATAAAACCGAAACATCTGAAACTCCCACAATTTTCCAGGTCAGCATAATATTAAAAAAAAAAAATTAAAATTAAAACCAACACAAAAACGTAATAAACCCAAAAAACGTAATAAACCATCTCTTCCCTTTCATGATGCTTTTCTCGATGCTCTGCCTTTCCCACCATCACATCTAAATACCCAACAGACACCTTCTTCAAACCATCGATCTCCTTCCTTAGACGACCGACCACGGCATCGCATTGCATGGAAAGATCCACCATACCCACCATCGCATCTAAAGACCCAACAGACACCTTCTTCAGACCATCAATCTCCTTCCTCAGACCACCAATTTGCCTCAGACCATCGATTTCCTTCCTCAGACCATAGATATCTCCTTGCTCAGACCACCAATTTGCCACAAACCACCCACATCCACCCTGTACAACCCAGAAACAGCGCCCCATTTGTCATGGGTCTCATCAAGCCCATGGCCACAGATCCCACCATACCCATATTCACCTCGCTTAGTTTCCACTCTTTCTTAGAACAGAAGCGGAGCCCCATTTTCCGTGGGTCTCATTTAGCCCATGGCCCATCAACTATGTCGGTTGGTAATACACCCAACCCAACCCATCGAGACCGACCCAAAGGTAACTAATAAACAAATTTAATTAGAACTCTAATATTATTATTATTATTATTTTTTGAATTTGAACTCTATCACTATTAGGACTCTAACTATTATCTTCTTATTGCCTTTCTCTTCGTTGTTTTCCTCCATTCGAATAAGGGTTAAGGTATGGTATTCGTTTGCCTCTGTGATAATCTATGTACATGATTTCGCTTTCTACTCTATTTTAGTGTTCTCTCAATTTTAATTGTAAAGAACTCATGAAACTCAAATTTTAGTGTAGTTATATCAGTTTGTGCAAAAGAATACAGCTAGTAGTTTTATGTTTTGACTGTTTCAAGTTCTGACTTAGAATAGTTAGGATTTCTTAGCTTTTTTTGAATTTTAGTTTAGTTATATCAGTTTTAGCAGAATAAAAAGAATGTTGTGTTCCTAAACAATGCTATTTTATGCATAATTGTTAAAACCTAAAGAAATCAAACTATGATCAATCTATAGTCCACGAGCGTTGGCCTCCTACTCCTTTAGTGGCAGACCACTGAACTTTACTTAAAAATCTTAAATTTTTAATATTGGATTTTTGTTTTTGTTTTGAAAAATGGTGTTTTAGTTTGATTTTTTGATATGGGTTTGTGTTAATGTTTGTGTTTTTGTGTGGATTTTTAAGGTGGAAAGTTGGTGTATTAGACCTCTAAGAAGAGGGCAAGTGGACCCAAGTGCCCTGTCACTGGCAAGAGAATTCAAGGGGTATGTAGTATATATATTGTGTTTTGGCGTATTGGGTTTTTTGCTAAATTTGAATACGTATCTTTGATTTATAGTTATATGCTATGTCAATTTGTGATTGTAATTTTGCTATTTGTGAATCTATAACTTGTGTTGTGGTGGATGATATAATATATGAGTGCAATGTTGTTATTATTGTCATGGTTTCTTTTCTGTATTATTTGATTATAGGAACCTAATTTGTGGTAATGTGTTGGTGAGGGGTTTAGTAATTGATGAGAGAAAGACAGGAGTCCATGTTGGTGATAACAAGTCTCAATCTTGGAAATGTGTATGTATGTGGTTCCTATGTGAGGCATTAATATGCTCAAAGCATAGGATTGTAATATTGATATTGTACTTTTACATTGCCTTTTACCAAAGGTCTTGGGGCTCAAATCTAACATTTATTTGAACTCATTATTGATCAATCACTGTCTGCATGGTGTTATGATGGTTAATATATCTTGGAAACAAAATATATTTGTCATTAATGGCCCAAAATGAAACTCTTTATTGCAGGATATACCTGAACATTTTAAGTCATTTTGGCATTTTAAGTCAATGTACTTTTTTTTTTTCTAATGAATCCTGTGCATTGCAGGAGAGTATAACTTATCGTCAACAAGTGGAACAAGGGTTTATATTGATTTGGACATTCCTGAGACTGCTGAATTCAAAGATCAGTAAGTGCTTTGTTTTGGATTCACATTTTTAATATATTTACAGTCTCTATAATACTATGTCTAATATCTTTATGTAATATAATAGGCTGGTGGAAAATAACCAACCAATAGTACAAATGCCAAAGCAATTCAAACCACAAGTGACAATTCAAGAAGAGATGAACATCAACAGAAGAACCATAAGTGAAATAACAAAAATTACGTGGGACTCTGATAATGAGGTAAGAAAAAAAAAACCTTCAACAATAACATTGTGTCCTTAACATTGCTTTATATACTATAGACCTACTTTTACAAAATTTAACTATAAAATTATGAATTGATTGATATTAAATTCAATTTCTAGGGAACTAAAATTTTTATGGTGCGACAATTGCAACAAAAAGGCATGCTTCCCAATCCCAAGGTACACAAAATGAAAATGTTTACTTTTATATTAAAATACACAATAACTAATATGATATTAACATTATATATGCCATTTCTTTTATCAGGTATAGAATTCAATTAAAGGTTGAAGATAGCTTAGGAATGGCCACATTCATTTTAATTTGATTCAGAAGCAGAAAAATTACTTAACATATCAGCAAAAGACCTTTTGAACAAATCTTTAGAGGTGAGAATGTGGAAGATAAAATTCGTATTTAATATTTACTAAACTTTACTTGAGTGTACAATTTGAAAAATGTTACTTTTGCTAGGAGCCCGATGAAGTCATCCTTCCTGTGCAAATATAAAATCTAAAAGGAAAACAATTTTTTCCAAATACAACTAAATGACTATAATCTCAAGTATGGATGGGATTTCTACACTGTCAAGAAACTTTTTGACTCTTTTGAAGAAATTGACAAAGCAATTCAGCTTGATAAAATGACAGAAGCACGTATTCTTTAATTTAGCAAAATTACAAATATGATATTTAAGATGTATATGTTGTAATACATTCCTCAACCTGTTTTATTGCCAGGCTTACATTAGTGATACTTCAAATGAATGTAGCAACAACTTATGAACTGAAGAACACTACAACAACATGTATTTTCAATGACGAATTGTAGTGAGGAAAATTTTTTCGTCACTAAAAAGTACCATTTAGTGACGAAATTTATATTTCGTCACTAAATATAAAACAAATTAGTAACATCTAGTGACGAAAAATAAATTTCATCACTAAATGTTGAGTTGAACTAAAGGCGCCAAATGAAAATGTAGGCGCCAAACTAAATTCATCTATAGCGACGAATTATTTCGTCGCTAAAAGTTTAAGTTTTTTGTGACGAAAACTTTTGTCACTAAAGGTGTTGATAAGAATACTATTAGTGACGAAACCCATTTCCTCGCTGAAAGTCACAAATAGTGACGAAAATAAGTCATCACTAAAAACAAAATCACAAAAATGGGTATCATTATCAGCAACGAAGCTAATTTTCGTCGCTAAAGGTAGCCAATAGTGACGAAATATGAGTCATCACAATAAGTTTTACACTAAAAATGTAATTCAGCCCCTTTTTGTTTTGTTAAACTTCCCTCACTCACCAGATTCTCACAAAAAACTCTACTCCCTATATTTCCAAATAGTAAACAAATTGAAACCACTTCTCACCGTCGTTGATTCACTCTCTGACCGTCATCGATTCTCACTCTCACCGTCGCAAACCCAGCCTCACCGTCGCAAACACAGCCTCATCGTCGCCAAACCCAGCCTCTCCATCGCAAACACTGTCACAAACCCAACCTTACAGTCGCAATCATCATCGCAAACCCAGCCTCACCGTCGTAAAACCTAGCCGCACCGTCACCAAACCCAGTCACATCATTGCCAAACCCAATCTCACCGTCGCCAAACCCAGCCTCACCATCGTTGATCCTCGCCTTATCGTCGTTGATCCTCGCCTTACCGTCGCCAATCCACCTCGCCTTACCGTTGCCAATCCACTTTGCTCACTTTAGCTCACAACGATTCGTGACGGTTCAGCTTGTCGCCCGTTCGCGACAGTTCAGCTCGTCGCGTAGCTCGCCGGCCGTTCGCGACAGTTCAACTCAGCAGCTATTCGTGACGGTTCAGCTCACCGGCCGTTCACGACGGTGAGTTTTATTTTTCAAATATTCTGACTTAAAAAGTTAAACCTTTCTTTTATAGTTTCAACATTCAATCTTTTTTGACTTTGGATTGGTTAAACGAGTATTGATTGTTTTAAAGCATTTTGGAGATTTGAGTTTTGATTTTTATATATGTGTTGGTTCTATTCTGGAAATTCATGGTTGTTGATGGGTGGATGGTGATCATTGCAAAATGGGCATGGTTGGTTGGCGAGTTTATGTCTATAAGGTGGAAATTGATTCTAATTGCAAATTTATTCGATGGAAATCAACCACATTACATACCTTTTTCTATGACTAGTCTTTGTTTGTTGTATGGATTTGTTAGACTACAAAAGAGAGTTGGAATTATTGAAATTTGCTAAAGAAGGTGTTTTAAATGCTGTGAGGAACTTCTTTGAGCATAATTTTGTATTTATCTTCCATTTAGTCAAATTGGGTTATCACTGCAGCTGGTTCAAATCTAGGTCCTTGGTGAGCATATGAGAATGTGATCTCAATATTTTTAAACCATTAAAATCCATAAACAACCAATAAGGAAATCCCCATCACATACATTTCACATTGATGATCGATTAGGATAGTCACCAAGGCTTCTTTAAATCTCTTTGATCATTGTTTTGAGCACATATTTTTCATTATCTCTTTGATCATTGGTTTGGTTTCCACATTGATACCAGTGTTAGATATATGTAGTGTACAAGTGAAGGTGTAAACTTTGTTACCTAATTCTAATGACTTTATGTCAATTATCTACTAATTATTTATTATGTGAATCTATGGTATTCTAGATTGAGAGTCATCTTTTTATTGAAATTCTTGCATTGTCTCCATCAAGAGGTAAAGCTTCACTGTTCTATGTGTTGCATGCAGGTGAAATCCTATTGATACTTAGAATGTGTTGATGACTGCAACCATTAGATCATTGGGAGGCTTATCAAATGTTGGGTGTGGGCCTTTGGCAACTTAACTCCATGTTTTATGTTGACTAATTAAACATTAGGAATATTTTTGAGGTATGATTGGGTCTGGTTACTAGCAATATGGACGAAGTGAAATGTGGGGACTTGATACCACAAAGTGGGGTTTCAATCTTTTCAATATTGAATTCTAAGCTATACCACTATTTAGAAACGGGAAAAAGAATAAAGAATATGTATTTTAAATTTGGGTCTACTTAACTGTTCACTAAAAGTTATCTTTCTTTTATCTCCAGCTCTCTTTCTCTTTTATGGCTGAAGAAATTGTGTGGAACAAGGTGAAGAACACAAGTTAACTTTGGATTGTTTCTGAAAGTTGTAAACTTAGTTTGAGCAAAGTAAGTAAATTCTAGTTAAAAACTTATAAAACTCTATATATACTTGTGATGTTGGAAATTGTGTAAGGTTGAATTTAATCAACCATGTGTTGGCTTTATTCCGTGACATATTTGCTTGTAATACAGCACTTAGAAATCCTGTATTTAGGTGGGAATCATGTAAGGGTAGTGTGTGAGAGAGTGTGAAGAAATGCTCAAGACTGTGCAGTGAAGTAGGGACTCGTAGTTGGACTCGCGAGAGGCTCGCGGCTTGCAAGCCGCCAAAGGTTGCACACGCACAGAGCATGCAGGGGAGCTGAACAGTCACACCAGCTAGAGCACTACAGGACAAAAATCTAGACTGGCCATTCAGTTAGCTCGCAGCTTGAACTCGCAACTCAGTCAAGTCGCGAGGTTAAGTCGTCAGCCAACCCTGTTTTGGAAAAACTGACTCTTTGCATTCCATTCTCACACCAGTATAAATACCCCTCATTCCCACAAAATATGTGTGGCCATTCAAAAAGAAAAACCCTAAGAAAGGTTTCTTCAAAACACCCACCCAATTAGAGAGAGCTACTTATTCTTAGAGAGAAATCTTTGTAGTCTCTTCTCATTCCCTCTCTCATTGTCATACCTATTGAGAGGAGATTTCTATCCAAACACTACCCACACCCATTTAGAGTGTTGAGTGTTTTTGGAGCTTTGGGAAGCATTGGAAGATGCCAAGGATGGCGGATGCTATGGATTATAGCGGAATCCGGTAAGCTAGAAAAGAAAAAGGTTCGGTGCAACCTCGTTGGAGCAAGAAGCTTGGAGGGCTTAGGTACATCGGGTAGATTAGGCTTGGAGGGTTTATTGCTGTTCATGTATCCCAACTACATTTTCTAGTGGATTATTGACCGCTTGGAGGGCGGAAGAGAGGTTTTACGCCGAGGGCTTTGGTTTCCTCTTCGATAACATATCGTGTGTTGTCCTTGTGTTTGCATCTCTCTTCCCTTTATCTTTGCCTTTTATTTTCTGCTGTGGATGTGATTTATAATTGGCTTAGTTTGATTTCCAATTCTGTTTATAGCTTATGTTCATTTTCCACACACTTGTTGTTTGTCATAAAGCTTGAATTGGTTATTTTGTATTTGGGGTCTAAACGTTCAAGGGTGTTTTATACACTATTTGAACTTTCAAATTGGTTTTGTGGTGGGTTGTGTTGGAGCAAGCGGGTATCTTGCATGGTGTTATAAGGTGGTTTAAATACATATTGGGTGTGTTTTTTTATTTCTTGCAAATGTGAATGACCATTGTTGATTAGATGTGATGAATGACAATTGTTAATTACATATTGGGCCTGAATGGCTTATCCTTAAATTCCTTAATCCTTACTAGAGGGTAGGCTCTTAGAGGGAGAGAAGGGATTAGCCTGCTTTCTCACTTTTTACTCCTTCTTAGTTTTCTATTTTCTTTTACAGTCTCTTCTTTTCTTGTGGTGTTGCTATATTATTCCCTTTTCCTCCTATGTTATGTTTCTTGTGCATGGCGGAGGACCCTTTTATACTGCCTGCCATGATATGTTTTTACTATTTTACCCTTTAACTGCTTTTGTCTGGGTGTGGGTGTCCTTCCAGACCACCCACTGGTCTATCAGCTACCCAACCACCATCACTTACTTGTGCTGGGCGTGCCATATCCCATAACTAGACAAAGAGCCTTATTTTGTTTACTTGCTCACCGTGGCATTCCCATTTGGATAAGGGTGGGCATTCTCTCTCACTATCCCTCATAGCATGCATCTAGTAATTGCAACTCATCTTTCTCTCTTTTGGGTGATATGTCATCCCAGTAGGACATTTCCCCCAAAAGAGTTTAAGTAGGAACCCCAGAATAGACTTCCCCATTCTCCCCACCGCTAGACCACACCCTCTTTTACCTCTGACCCATGGCCCACCAATCCTGTATTGGTTGGGTACAAGTTGGTGGTGCTTGAGCCTTGTGCATGCTCCATTTCCATGTGTGTCCATGGCTTGTCTATTACTCAAGCATTTGCCATGACTTGAAGGCTCGTTTGTACATTCTGTTGCTCGTTCTTGACCTTTTATGGCGTGAATGGGTCTCTAAGCCTTCGTTCTTTATGTCTCACTTCCTTCCTGCGCTAGGCCTTGCTTGATTGTGGGATTTTCCTTCTCTAATCCATTCTTTGCCCTTTTTGCGGGTCTGTTAGCACTTCTGCCATGTCATTCTATCATTCCTATTGTGCTATTGTTTGACCCATGCTTCCTGGGCCTTTTTTGAGCCTACTGTATGCTTTCCTTTTGCTTAATTCCAGTAGCCCAGTATTATCATTGGGCTGATATTCATACTATTTTGAGCTTCCTTGGCCCATTCCATTGCTTCCGGGTTTCCTTGGCCCATTTCATCCCTTTGGGCATCCTCGGCCCATTCCAATTCTTTATTCCCATTGGCCTTTGCTAAGCCTTTTGGGCTTCCCTGGCCCAAATTACAATATCCTTTACTCTTGGGGTTTATAGGCTTTCCCACCAACCCCTTACTCACTTAATTCATTACTTCGAGCCTTTTTGCCCCATCTTTGCTTGCTTTCTATTTCTCATAATGCCCATGGGTTTACTACTTCTTTCTTTGGGATCCTTTGGGCCTGCTTGCTTTCTTTAAGGCTCATTTACTATTTTCTAGGCCTATGATCCATTATTCCTGCCATTCGGGCTTAACGGTTTTCTTCTCAATTTACTAACTCTTTTCCTCCCATATTGTTGGGCTTCTTCATACTATTGGGCCTTCTTGCCAAATTGGGCATCAACATTATCAAATTTGGAAAGGCAGTAAGTTTTGAATCCACTTCTTTACTGTCAATTTTCGGCTACACTTTTCTCACATGGTAAAATATGAGATTTCTTACCTTTGACGAGGGCCGTGCAATAAAGTTTGACTTCATTTTCCTATCTTAGCATGATGCATTAGGAAAGAAAAGCGGTGATATAAAAAGCCATAACGCATAAATATTCATCAATTATTTAATGCTCTAAAGAGACATAAACGACTCAGGTTATAATAGGAAATGTAGTAAAACTCTTTTTGATGGCCATAATTGGGATATCAAGGCCATAATGTTTGACTTATATTTGGCTTTTATGGTGGGGGATATTAAAGAGAAAGTGGTGAGATTCTTTGGTCACTGATTTCTTTACATTCTCTTTTCCCTTGCCATATATATAAACACAATGCGTTCTTTGAACATGTATAGGCTGTAGCTATAAATCCTCTCAGTTGTACAGCTATTCAAATCCAGACTTTAACACCCAAAATTGGAATCTTAAATTCAACAATCAAGGCTATTTTAAAGTTGGCATATTTTTCTTGAAATATCTTTAGACAACATATATTTATCTTTCCTAAAATTGATTACCATGAATTCACGCTTTTGTAATTAAATTATGGATTTTTCCATCAATGGCTTAACATAGAACTTGGGAATTATAATATTGTCTAACTTTTTGCATTCAAAGATGGAAAAGTACTATAGTAATTTATTTTGTTAATTCTTATCTCTTTCACTCACATGTCTCTTGATAACAATGTAGCGTGAAATAAGCTTAAATATTGTTTGCAAATACTTGGAGAGTAGAAAGGGGGAAACACATAAATATGATCTTTAGCCCATAATGTGTTCTTTGAACTGGGCCATACCTTTGAGGACTGTCGAGATTGCTCAAATTTTGTGGTCGTCCTTTGTTTAGTCCGTGCCTTATAATGAATGAACCATCCAATTGATCTCCTCTCCACCATAACACCCAAATGGGTGCTTTGTTTCTCTACTTCTATAGCATGGATCCTCAAGGAGAAAAGGTAAAGGCCATAGGGATTGAGACCTTTGATTTGGGTTCTCACATCTTCGTCTACGTGTTTGGCTAACAAGTCATGCCTTGACGACGATAGTGTCTCAATGATGCCTCTTTATCTCCTTCATCTTAGCCTAATCTTGACAATGACAGTGCTTCAGTGTAATATGTTTGAATCAGACTATCTTTTTGTAAGACTTGGAGAGATTTCATCAGGGTGTTCATATCTTTTGATTGAACCAAATGACACTTTGTCATAGGAACAGCTTAATGACTTGTTGAGTCCCCACAGACAGCGCCAAATTAATGATGTCAAAATCGTCAATTGGGTCACTCGTTCAATTCGGAGCATTAGACGATCTTGTAGGACCTGCAAGATAAATAAGAGATAGATCGAAGACACCATCAGGTTGCTCTCGATAGGGAGCCTCTGATACTTAAGTTAATACCATCCCATATCTTTCATATATAGATAGTGTTTTGTAGTAGTTTTTGACGTACTTTAGCTAGTTAGACAGATTTTATAGGTGACTTAGGTAGTTGATGTACATAAATTAGGGTGATTATTACCTTAATTGTAACGTTCTTTGTCTTGATGAGAGTTTAAGACCTTTGATGGTTGTTATTAAATGTGTTGAGTGGTTATCTTTGATGGCCTACTAATAATGCAAGGTCGTCCATATTAATGGACGATCTTAATGATTTTTCTAGACTCATCAATACTATTTATTATTCCAAAAATAATATTGATTATCATTGGTTTGAAGAAAGAGACTTAGTCTTGAAGAAAGAGACTTGTATATATATACGGTGACGTAATGATAAATCAATTCTTTGAAAAAACAAAAAAAAAAAGTAATTAATATGAAAGTTAATTGATTTATAAAATCAAATTTAAATTTTTAAGTGTTTGCTTTGCTGTTACAATTTATACTGTTTTGGCATATGTGAAAACTCAAAAGAAAAAAAGAAAAAGAAAAGTAAAATAATGAACAGTTCAAAATAAGTTGCAGTACAATAAGATTTGGCGTCTTCCAAACCATGCATGTAGACTGAACATAAGAGAGATGTTAATTTGGCCCGTATGATCTTTATGGTTTTTTGCCCTTACAGCATAGTCATGGACTAAGTCAATATTAATAATAGTAATACGTGCATGAGAAATTCTGTTTGAGAAAAAAGATATCTAGACGCTTCTTCTTGTTTGTATCGTATAGTCCAAGAGAGTGAAGCATCACTGGTTATGTCATACAAATCACTTGCCCTACACTACAAAAAACGCGCTTTGGAGTTGCGCTTTGAAGCTATGTTTTTCAAAAACATAGCTTCAGGGTACAGTTTGAGCTGCGTTTTACAAAAACATAGCTCCACCACTGGACATATAGCTAAACACGGCTAAAAACCTGCTTTGAAGCCGCGTTTTGTGATGTTGAGGCTGTGTTTAGCTGGGTAGGACTGAAGCCGTGTTTTTAAAAATGCAGCTATAGACCCATCCGAGGATTTTTTTTTTTTTTTTTCCAATATATCCCAGAGCTAATATAGAGTTGCATTTGATTAAACACAGCTTAAACACTTATAGAGCTGCATTTGATTAAATGTAGCTTAAACATGTCTGGAGCTGCGTTTAATAAACGAAACTTAAACATTTTTAGAGCTGTGTTTGGTTAAACGCAACTCCAGACATGTTTAAGCTGCGTTTCATGAAACACAGCTCTAGGTTTGCTATAAATTGGAAAAAACCCTAAATTGAAAAGCACAATTGAACCCATTTCAACCTAGTTCATTCTCAGCTCACTCTCAACCTAGCTCCCGATCCCTAATCTCATCGTCGTGCTCTTAACCTCACGCCTAAACAAAACCCAATACCCATAAACCTCACGCCTCTTAGCCTCCCTCATCAATCGGTAAGCTCTCTCTCTCTCTCTCTCTCTCTCTCATAGATCCTCTCTCTCTTCCTCTCTCATCAATCCTCTCTCTACTTGTAGGAATCATTTTTCTCTTCGTGCCATTTTCAGTAGGGAGGAGACTTCATTCGTCGACTTCACCGATGCAAGGAAAAAGGGTTTTCCAACAGCTCCAATCAAAACCCATTTCAGGTATGCTTCGATTTTTGCCCAAAGTTTATTCATCCTAATCGAAGCCCATGTGAAATTTTGTCTATTGAGGATGGGTATGCTGCCCGATTGTGAGTGCGTGTCAAATTTTTGCGTTGGTGTTGGCTTTGGGTTTAATAGAGTTGATAGATTTGTAAATTTCATATAGGTATCATGCTTTTTCTCTTTCTTTCTTTTTTTTTTTTTTTGTGTTTAATTCTTATTGGTATATCTTCTACTGGTTCTTAGTTTTGATTTTGCTTATTGTGGATTTTTGGGTTAGAAGCCATGGGAACAAGATATTTAACTTAGAAAATTTTGAAGTAATATACGGTGATTTTAGTTTTGTTTAGTTAGTAAAATTTTTGAAGTAATTTATGTATATATATGCTAATTTACGGTGGTTTTAGTTTTGCTTATTATGTATATATATATATGCTAATATATATATATATATATGCTATTAGAGGATGGGTTAACAATGGGTATTATGAGGAAGGGGTATTTTGTAATCTGTGGAATCTATGTTACTGTATAGAGTTTGGAAAGATTTAAACCTTCAAAAATGTGCAGCTAGTGAACTATATCTCACTCTCAGTCTTGTTTTAAGATGCCATGCTTTTAAATGGATACAAGCAAAAAGACTATGTTAACAAGCTCATATATGATAATGACTCTAAAATTTTAAGGGATTGTTGACCTTGTGAATAGACTGCTTGAGAAAAATACTTGGTTATTTGTTTAGAGTCTGTTTGTTTTAGCTTAAAACGTTACCTTATTTCCGGTGTTCTCATTGTCACAGGTAATTGGCTGTAGCTATGGGCATTGGATTGACTGATCAAGTACCATATGATGCTTGCTAGAAACTGGCTGATCAAGTACCATGATGCTTGCTGACAATTTTTTGTGATGTAAAAAACCCTTGAGGGATATGCATTTTGTGATGTAAAAATATGTTGTTGGGAACTTGTTTTGTTTATGTAATTATTTGTTTATGTAATTAATCTTTTGGCAATGAACTTGTTTTGTTTGTTGGCAATTGGTTAGGAATCGTTGAGTGTTGGCAATTTGTTTTGTTTGCTGGCAATTTGAGTGTTGGCAGGAATTACAGGTCTTGTTTTGGGTAGGAATATGTTTAGAAGAAAAAAAATAGGAAAAAAATAAATAAAACCTATAGCCGCGTTTTTATAAACACGGCTACATGAAAAACCAATGTCGGGGTCTAAAGCCATGTTTTTATAAACGCGGCTACAGTCCCCTTATAGCTGTGTTTTTTAGCTTCCAAAGCTGTGTTTTCTCACCCCACAACTACAAGACCTATAGCTGCATTTTTAAAAAACGTGGCTACAGATCACCATATAGTTGTGTTTTTTCACACACATAGCTGCGGGACCTATAGCTGCATTTTGTAAGAAACGTGGCTATAAACCCGGTTTGGGCTGCGTTTAAAACGCGTTTATAAGTTGAACCTATAGCCGCGCTTTTATAAACACAGCTATAGGTCTTAGCCTATACCCGCATTTTAAACGCAACAGAAACCGGGTCTATAGCTGCGTTTTTTACAAAACGCAGCTATAGGTCTCATCTTATAGAAGGGTGGGAAAATGCAGCTATAGGGGGGCCTACTGTCGCACAGGATAGGCCACGTTTGGAAACGCGGCGATGGAAAATGCAGCTATAGCCTATAGCTGCATTTTTAGGGTCTATGGCTACGTTTTTCAAATGCGGCTATAGCCTTTGTTTTTTGTAGTGCTATAAGAAACGAATTAAGTTGCAGAAAATAAGAAATCATTTCTAAGCTCCCCTTGCCTTTAGTTTCAAGGAAATGTTAACAAGCACCGTGGGTTGCTTGTTAAGGTTTCTCTAATGTGGGTCCTATATAATAATAAAAAATGAGATAAAAAAAAAGACATAAAAATACTTATAAAACTGAAAAAGTTACATAAAACTATAAAAAAGATAAAAAAGTTGTTGTTAACGAGCACTTTGCAGTGCCCGTTAACACAACTCTTAGTTTAATAAAACAACAAAAATAATAGAATAAAAAGCAAAAGACAACTCTAGACTCCAAGGTGGTCCTGGACTTAGCTATCTGTCAATTTTAGAAAAAAAAAAAGGTTTTTGAATTTTTAGCACAATCCATGACTAAGAATAGATCTAAAATTGAATTATTGAAGAGATGTATCTAGGGAATAGTCGTTGCAAAACTCTCTCCAGATTCGCTTGTCGTGATATTTTATTTCACAATTGAATCAATTAAAAAAATACTTAAAATTAAGGATTTATCAATAGGTAATTTTTCAAACCAAAATATATCATTTTAAAACTTCAGTAAACAAAAACTCTTTATTCTACTTTAATTTCATATTAATATATATTCAAAACATTAAGGAATTAGAATCATTACTTTTGGATTTTTTTTCTTTTTAATGATTTATTATGATTTCTTATTAATATATGCCTTTTTTTGGACTAATAATACCGCAAACCAATTGTAATTACAATTGAAATGATTGAAAAGGATATATAAATTAATATATTCTCTAAAATGGAAGATATCATAAAAATTATAAAAAGAGGGGGTCTCACAATTATAGGAATCGACCTCATTCAATAACTGTTCTAGCTTTACCGTTTGTCTACCATATGTTTCTTGACTTTGGCAGACTGTAATAAGTGATTGAGTTTTTGTTTGGCTTCAAATTAAAAAGCCAACTTATTTTACTATTTAGCTTGTTTTTACTACTATTCATGGGCCTAATTAAACTTTTTGGTATTATTCATAGGTCTCACTGTACTATTTCAGCTAATTTTTACTTTTATCTATAGTACTTTTAGCAAAATAAGCGAATTTCAAACAAATCATGAATATCACTTTCACATTAATCTATATATATATATATATATATATATATATTTTTTTTTTTTGGTTTACTAGTCATAAATCACAATCCTAATGAGACTAACAAAAATTGTTACTACGTACGTCAGTTCTCTCAAAGGATTTGGTGGTCTTTTAAATTAACAGGCGTGCCTCAATTAATTTGTAGGCTAGTTTAATATCATTAGCTAATAACATTTTAGTTGAAATGATTTATGAAAAGTTTGATAACACTACCTCTTTAGCCATTAAAGTTTATTATATTTTTTGATTCTAAAAAACAAGTATACTCTATTTGTAATTCAAAGGGGCTAGTTTAATATTTTTTTTTTAAAGATTTTATAACAACCATAAGATCCTGCATTTGAAATCTCTAACTCACATCTTGGGGCCACTCTTAAACCCTTTTCTTTTTAAGAAATTAAAACTTGTAAAATTTTTCAGCTTGGTTTTTACTTATATAGAGTTTAAATAATAACACTCAAATATTTAAAAATTTATAAAATTATCCAATTTGGTTTCTAAAATTTGTCCCATTTTATTATTTGGCTCTTAAAATTTCAAAAATTTGTGAAATTCTTACCTCATTTTTCCCTTTTATATTTTAGTATTTTCCCAATATTTGAAATTATTCAATAAATTCAAGTTCTGAAACTAGAAAACCATATTTCATTGTTTGTTTCGCATTGTTAGAAGTATGTAGTTAAATGATTAAATTTACCATATCCTAATAACTTAAGCTTTTAGGACAATCGATAATTTAATATGGTATCAGAGCAAGAGATCTTGAGTTCAATCCCTGTCTCCTCCACTCTACCTCTCATTTAAGTTCCCATGTGTTAGACATTACCTATTAAAAGGTAATTTCAGTTCACACATGAGTGGAAGTGTTAGAAATATGTGGTTAAATGATTAAATTTACTATATCCTAATAACTTAAACTTTTAGGACAATCAGTAATTTAATATGCATCAATGCAACATGATAATGGTGGTTTAGTGAACCATCATAATCGCCATGATGTTTTTTTATATTACCTGGATTATTACTATTTTTTTTTTTTTTGGTAATATGGACCTTTTTATCTATATTTTTATTCTAGTGTTTTTCAAATATTTTTACATTAGTCAAATATGGAATAGAAAATTTTCTTGAAATCAGCCCTAGGGGATTCCTCCTTTCTCAGAAAAGAAAGTTTCTTCAATTATTTAGTTTGGTATCTAGAGTTTCAAAAATGACACTCAAATCCTTAAATTTATATAAAATGATCCGACTTGGTTAATAAAACTTTTCGTGCTTTATTATTTGATCCCAAAAATTTCAAACATTTGTAAAATGTTTACCCCACGTTTTCTTTATATCTAGCATTTTCCAATACTTATACATTAGTCAAATATGAAATAGAAAATTATTCAACAAATTCAACTTCAAAAACTAGATTTGTTAGTTTCTATATGTGTATAGATTTGTTGGCAATTCACGTAAACAAAAACTTGTCTAAATATAGATTACTAAGTCAATGGGTATAATTAGACAATTCTCAAGGTGCTGTTAGTTAGTGTGCAAGAATAGGAAAGCTGCTAATTCAAGAATTGAAATTTCATCAGTTTCGATTGATCAAAACTTAAGTTCGAACGATTAAAAGTCGTGTATGCAAAATCATTTTTCAACCCATCAGATGATTATGGTTTTAGTTTTAATTCACTTAGTATTTAAAAGAAACCCTAAGGAAAGTTTTCAGAGACTTGGGAGTTTCTCATTTGAGATCTAAAAGGTTTTGTGCCTTCTTCTTTCAAAGTCACTACTGGAAATCAATTAATCTACATACAATTTGAACCGATATACCTGAAGTTGCTGCAAACCAATATCAAAGGTGCTGGATCTAAACCTTCAAGGGTGATCTTGGAGTCATAGACTGGAGGTCTATGTTAGACAAAACCTTTAAGGGTGGTCTTAGAGTCGTGGACTAAAGGTTCATGTTTGGAAAACATCTATATCAGAGAAGTCTGTGGAATTCAGAACTAAGTTTGTTAACTCTATTTAGGTTTACTATGAATTAAATATTCAGACTGTAAAATTCTATCTGATAGTGGAATGTTCTTTTTGGGATTGGTCCCCTTAGGTTTTTTACTATGAAACTAGTTTGTTTCTTGGTTTTCCTGGATCATTTTCACTGCATTATTTGCTTTTCCATTGTGCATGATATGTTTGATTATTTTTTTAACTTAAGGCTTGCATAATTAATTGTTTGGACATATGTGATTCACTTGTTAGGAACATATGTTACTATTTTATGTAATTGGCTAATCATTTGACAAAACGCACTTTACTTGTATTTGGGTAAATCTAGGATGTGTTTAATACTTCAAGAAACCTTGTTTCAAGTTCAAGTGTTGAAGGCATGCAAGTCTGTCCAAGATTTAAGCTGAGAAAATGTTGTTCATTAAAGCTCAATAGCTAGCTTGACAACTAGCTATCTATCGAGACCTGTAGAGCTGTTAAAGCTCGTGGCTTGACAGCAGCTCGACAGATAGGGTATCTGTCGGGGTTTAGGAAAAACAGAGTTTCAGTTCTGTTTTGACTCCAATTCGTGATTATGTGTTTGAGCTTTCTTTTTTCACAACCCTAGACATATAAAAGAATTATTTTAAGGGCCGTCAAAGGTGACACAAGTTGCACAAGTGTTGAGCAAAGTTTGTTCAAGCAAATTGTGACTGGAGACAGAATTTGCCCTAGTTTATCTTTCTTGTGAAGAAGTTGCTGTGTTTGTGCACCGTAGGGTTTTGTGACCAAGTATCTTCTTTATCTTCATCGTCTGGATGAACTGAAGAACTTTGTAGCCAACAACCTTCTCTAGTTGGTGATTGAAGTCGCGTACTGGGATCCACGCAATTAGTTAGTCATATACTAGGAGCTGAGCATCAAAAGGAGAGATTGTTATTACAGAACAAGTCCAATTGGGTATTGGGGTAAGGGTTCAACTGTAGGTTAGTATAAGGTATTGAGATTCCTTTACTTGTAAACACTTGTTGTGATAATAGTGGATTCTTAGGAGTGGTGACCTTAAAATCACCCGGTGGAGTTTTTGCCGTGTTGGTTTTCCCCATTTATAAACAAATCACCATGTTAATTTAATTTCTACTGCATTTAGTTATTTGGTGATTTGTTTGTGCTACCACGCATTTTGCATGTTAATTTGATTAATTAATAAACTTGACTAATTAATCAATTAATTTATCATAAGGGGTCAATATGTTTTTGGCCTATCAATTAATATAATTAACAACTTGGCCTTAAAATTGGTTAAACCTTATTTGTTCAAGGGTCTAAGATATAACAGTTATGTTTCATGATTTAGCTCAACAGAGGGTAGTCATTGTATTCTCAACTGACTGTCATTATCTCTCAATTAATCATGATCAACCTATTGATTGTCTCTTGACTAAGACTCGTTTGGTTAAGACATGGGAAACCTAAGTTTTAATCAAGTCTTAATTGGTAATCATGAAATACTTGCTAAAGTATAAAAGAGCACATAATAATTGACTAAAAAAGAGGCCAGAGAGCCATTTTTTTCATCTAAAAAGAGGAAATCACAAAACTTCTCTTTTCACCACAACCCTTGAGCTACAATAGATAATCTTAAGATGATGTGTTTTTTTATTGGTGATCAAGTTTAAACCACAAAACCTTCCTTGTTTGTCACAATGTAGTTCATGATGAGAGAGTCTCATGATATAGAAGAGTCCAAGCGACTCAAAGTAGATTGTGGGGTTATGTCTATAAGAATTTATTGGATAGCAATTAGGGATTTATGTATATCTCAATTGTAGTACTTCAATTCTAAATAGTGAAAATTTCCTTGAGGTCAGGATTAAACCCCGTGATGATTTTTCCTGGGAATGAGTTCAAAAGTTTTCTTGTGGTAGTTAATCATGATTAAATTGAATACATAATTGGTGTTTGTTTTTTTTTTTTTTTTTTTTTTTTTTTTTTTTTTTTTTAGAAAAATTTTCAATGTGCTCAGATATAATAAGGAAAAAAAAACATGTTCTTGGGTACTCCTTAATTAAGGAAACAAAAAGTAGAGGTTTAAAAAGGTCATTTCACTTTTGGAATATATTTGACAAACTGGGTAGAGTCTTATTGAATTTGGCTCAACTTTTGTTGCATGTCCATCCTTGCACTAGTTCTCCTTGGCAAAGCTTATGCATGCAATGACGCAAGCAACGAACGACTCTCCACTTTATCATCTTTCTTTATAAATGCTAAAATCAATAAAAATCCTATGGTAAACTTGTTTTCCTGGATCATAAAATGATTATTGCTACAGATGAAAATTGATGCTGTGTTTTATTATTATTATTATTTTTTATGGACAATATTGATGCTATGTTATTAAAGATGTAGCATAGTATATATAACTATTATACAGTACATAAGAAAAATTGATAGGAAAAATGAAGAGAGAGAGAGAGAATATAAGGAAGAATGATTTGGTATTAGAAATTTACATTCATAGTAAAAGTTCTTAATCGTTAGATCTTTAATATTAAATAGTATTTATTTAATAAATGCTACAATATAACCATTAAATGAAATATACAATAGTTTTTTTATGAGTAATTTAATGTTAAGGTCACATGACTTGAACTATAAGTAAGATTATGATTATTTTTTTTTCATTTAAAGTAGGATTATGAATATGAATACTTTATTTGCATTCCAAATATCATAAGATAAAATAAATCTAGAAGTTTTATAAATTTGGACTTTGATATCTTTAATAAGTACCATTACTTTTAAGTGTTTTAATTTTCTCAATTTCCTTAGGAGTATAATTAAGTTAATAGCTAAGGCAAGCGTTAGTAGCTAAGGCAAGCATTTCACATAAATGACTATAATCATGTGACTAACATCTAAGAGAGAGGGTTGAGTTCAAGTTATACCTAGTGTAACTCTAAACAATGTTACACTACCCAATAACTTGTTATTAAATTTATATTTTAAAATCTTACTGTTGAATTACATATTCTATATGTGCTTAACATAAATTTTCATGGCAATCAAATGTTATTTACCATGTAATCCATAAACTCATCTTTTATGAATTATTTTAAATTACAAAAACTTGAATTTAAACAATTAATTGATAACATTACTATTGATCTTTGATCACCTTGAAATTTTGTAAACATTGAGAGTATATGAATATAATGTATTCTAACTATAGATTTTTCAAAATTCGTATTTAATAATAAATTATTAAGTGATGTAATATTATTTAGAGTTATACACACATCAACAACAAGTTATATACATGGTATTATAAATAGATAAAATTGTATGCATGATATCCAAAATTGATGTAAAAATATCTACCATTTAACATATAAAAGCGGATGTTAAAAAAAAAAAAAAAAAAAGTGAAATAGTACGTATGGGTGCTCCGGATAAGACCTATGTGTCAATCTGTATGGATCCCACCAACGAAAAACTCTATTCCAAATAGTTTGAAGACAGTGTACTGAGTCCCAAGACACTGAATTATTTTTTTGGTAAACAAAAGTGGGTGGGTGCTCCGGATAAGACGTATGGGTCAAACTATATGGATCCCACCAACGTAAAATTGCTAGCAACGGAACTCGAATTTCAAATTGGATCCGGTTAAAGTATGCCCTTAGAGCATACATTAAACTTTCTATTTTTAAAAACATTTTCTTAAAAATTGAAAAAACTGTCATTACTTTTTTAATTTTTGAAAATTTTTTTTTTAAAAAATGAAAATTATTATGTACCCTAAGGACACACATTAGTAAAATCCTTTCAAATTGAGGTGAATTGAAGGAAGCATCTAAACCTTACCAACTATACCATCCTCCGACACTGAATTTTCTATCATCACCAAATGCAGTAACAATGGAGTAGGGACCACGCATGTGAAATCCACGTCTATGTAAGAGGGACCACGATAAACACGATGTCCTCACCTATCTCTGCCATACAAGGCCATCAATGCAAATACCAGACCAGCATAGTAGTGCCGCTAAAATTGTATTCCTATCTACTCCATGGCCAACCCGATCGCTCTCCCTCTATATAAAAAAATCCCACGTAAAAACACTTTACAAAGACTCTTTGATATCCTAATCTTCTTCCTTCTCCTTTCTCTTCTTATTTATCGTTTTCTCTTCCTCAAAAATCATGGTCTCACTTGGTTGCTTGCCTTCCTATGCGAGTCATGGTTCACCTTCACTTGGGCTCTCGTCATCAGCACCAAATGGAATCCTGTTGAATATAAAACGCATCCAGACCGACTCTTACAACGGTAACCTATAAGATGTTGTGCCAATAATACGTTACTTAATTTTAGTTACCACTACAATTTGTGTTTGGCTGTTCTTCTTCTATATATTTTTATTACATTCTCTTTACCTGGTCAGGTGTCTAACATGATTGATTCATGTTCATAACTTTGATATAGGGTACCTGAACTTCCATCGGTGGACATGTTTGTGACAACTGTGGACCCTGTGCTAGAACCACCTATCATCACAGTAAACACCGTGCTCTCTTTGTTGGCAATTGATTATCCAGCTCACAAGCTAGCTTGTTACGTATCAGATGATGGTTGTTCTCCAATCACTTACTACTCTCTTGTGGAAGCCTCAAAGTTTGCCAAGCTTTGGGTTCCATTTTGTAAGAAGTACAATATTCATGTTAGAGCCCCCTTTCGATACTTTTCTAGTAACCCCCAAACTTTCGGTGGTAGTTCAAGTGATTTTCAACAGGAATGGAAAAGAATGAAGGTAATCCAAATCTGGAGTTATGTCTGAAAATTTATTTTCCATCTATAGTCACAAAATTGGTATATCTTAAAAAAAAAAAAAAAAAAAAAAAACCTTTTGTTTGCTATATTGCAGTAATCTAATGGTAAGCTTATTACAAATTTTGTTACATAAAATTTATAAAGTCGTATATCATCAATCACAAATTTAAGAAAAAAAATTCAAAAGTTATATATTATATTATTTAAGTCTATTAATCACGTTATTTGGCAGATCAATTCGTAAAAAATTAATCTGAAATAGTATAGCATTTTTCAATTGTGAAAAGGGACAACGATGAGATCTTTGCCTGCAATTTATATACAAATTTGTTCGACTTTTTCTTCTGTAGGATGAGTATGAGCGACTTAGCCACAAAATTGAGGATGCGGTCCAAAAGTCCGTGCCAAGTGATTTTAATGGAGACTTTGCAGAATTCTCGAACATAGAACGCAGAAACCATCCAGCTATTATCAAGGTAACATTAACTCCCAAATAAAGAAAAAAGAAAAAAAGAAGAAGAAGAAGTAAAACTCAATGATTCAGGGAAAAAAAAGACAAAACAGGAAAATAAAAAAATAAAAAAATAAAAACAAAAACAAAAAGCAAAACTCAGTTGAAGAGTTGGCTTATCCTTTCACAAAATCCGCTTATATTAGATTACATACTCATAGTGTATCAATTAAGTAACCAATGTTCCATAAAAAAAAAAAAAAAAAGAAATCAATTAACCAATGATTTCCAAATAGCAGCCGCCCCTTTGACTATTGAACAGCTATCACCATTGTAGTTTGTCAGAATTTAAATTTTGACCTTTACCGTAGTGTAGCCTTGCTGACTCGTGAGACTTCAGTGTTTCCCTTTTCTTTTTCTTTTTTTAATAAATCATTTTTAAAAATGTTTTATGAAAAAAATGAAACATAAACTAATTTTTTTAACAATTTTTTTTTTTCAATTTTTCATAATTCTTTTTTAAAATAAATTATTAATGTATGTCCTAAAGACATACATTAACCGAGCCCTGTTAAAATTACATGTAAATTCTGAAAAACATCTAGTGTATTGGATTTATTTAAAACATAAGAATGAATGTCATAAGCATGAAATCATTTTCATGTGAAAGAAATGTTACATATGTATATGTTTGATATATGTATGATACTTTATTTTGATTTATATTATTTTACAATAGGTTATATGGGAGAACAGGACAAGTCTTCTAGATGAATTGCCACATTTGGTTTATATATCAAGAGAGAAGCGACCAAAACATCCACATCATTACAAAGCAGGAGCCATGAATGTTCTCGTAAGACATGGACTATAAAATTTGTAGGATTTTTATTTTAATAAATCTTATCACTCTTTATTGATGTATTCTAATTGGCTAACACATTTTTCCCCTTTTTTCGAACTGTTTGTATCATATATAGGCCAGAGTCTCTGGTTTGATGACGAATGCTCCCTATATGTTGAATGTAGACTGTGATATGTTTGTCAACAATCCAAAAACTGCTCTTCATGCAATGTGCCCACTACTGGATTCCAAGAGTGAAAACAAAATTGCATTTTCTCAATTCCCACAAGTGTTCTATGGTGGATTAAAGGATGACCCATACGGTAATCAAATGGTGGTTTTATTTAAAGTGAGTCAAATTGAATCTTAATCTTACGTAATAAGTCTTTTCTTTTTTCTTTCATACTCTATAATTAAATAAACATCAAATTTCATGGATATGTTACGTGACTAAAGGAAATTTAATAATATGAAGAAAGTTATCATTTGATTAGTCAAGTACTTAACTGCCTTTTATGTGCATATATAGTATATGGGGCATGGAATAGCAGGACTTCAAGGACCTTTTTATGGTGGAACAGGATGCTTTCACAGCCGGAAAGTTATCTATGGTCTATCTCCAGATGATGTAGATTCAGAAAATGGTAAGTAAATTAATTTTGGATTTTAACCTACCAAAATAAAATAAAAAAGTCATTCTCTATTAACCATAATGGGGGTACAAACAAATACATGTTTGTTTCAATTTTCTTCAACTTCAATAAGCAACTAACTTTTAGTAACAACACGTGAACTTTTGGGTCCATTGGACAATCACTTCATCATCATGGTGGAGATTTTCCGTTTTGTACTGCTAATGTTTTATTTTTCTCTTTCCTTTGGCAGAAAAAACAGCTAATAACATTCTTTCAAATTTTGGGAGTTCAAAGGAGTTGATCAAATCAGGTGCTAATGCTTTAAAAGGGAAGACAAATCCACCACCCAATCTTTCGAATTCTATTCAGGCATCATGCCAAGTCAGTGGTTCTGGTTATGAGTATGGTACTAGTTGGGGTACAAAGGTCAGTAACAATGCAAATATGCCACTTTTTTCAAAACTTGTTATGGTGCTAAATAAATTGTAATTATGTGGCCGTCACTGAATCTATTTTTAGTATCTACCAATAGTTAAAAAATAAATAAAAATTTAATCCCTAAATTTTTTCAACAAATATATACAAGTCACGAATTAGGAGGACCATTAAACGTATGTAAACCTTACTTTAAAAAATATTTGAAGTTTAGCCAACTACATGGATCAATTTTAAGCGTTACGTTCTTTCAGTGTTTTTTTTTTTTTTTTGATAAGATGTTGAGCCAGTATATTTCACTGAATATGTATGGGAAGGTGCACTTTTAATTACTTCCCTTATTCTTTTTTTATTTATTTAGTTTTTTTTTTTTTTTTTTACGGTCCAACTCTGATGATTGTGGGTGCCCCATTTCAGGTTGGATGGAAATATGGATCGACCACAGAAGATGTCCACACTGGACTAATGATCCATAAAAGAGGTTGGAGGTCGGCCCTTTTATCACCAAACCCACCGGCCTTTTTAGGGTGCGCACCCTCAGGTGGGCCTTCCGTAGCAACCCAACAAAAGAGGTGGGTAACAGGCCTACTTGAAATTCTTTTTAGCAAAAGTTGTCCTATATTTGCTACTCTCTTTGGAGAGCTTCAATTTAGGCAATGTTTGGCATATTTATGGGTCTTCATGTGGGGCCTACGCTCCATCCCCGAGCTATGCTATGCTGCTTTGCCTGCGTATTGTCTCATCACCAACTCCCACTTCTTGCCCAAGGTGAGGACAAACCACAGCAAGCCTCTAATTTTACTTTTGCATGAATGCACCTTCCAACATCTAATTTGTCTTTTTATTGCATCTATTCGTATTTTCCACTAAAATAAATTAATGATAGCTTTTTTTTTAGGGTGGGGAATTTTCTTTTTCTTAAGACTCTAATTTTGGCGTGGCAAAATTAAGCTCCTTATTGACGTTTTCTTAGTTAGATGGAAAATAATAAGAGGAGCAATTTTTAATAAAAAATTATCACCTTATAGAAAGAAATATACAGTCTCAATTTGTTAGCTATTAAATTTAGGAATGAAATGTTAATTGTCAAGAATATTATAGTTTAATCAGTTCGCACCTCTTGTGTCAAGATTAAAGTCCTCCCATTAAGTATAGAATTATCCAAAAAAAAAAAAAAAACTAATCATTTAAATTTAAAAAATGCATTTCAAAGTCATTCGGAACCCTAAACCATTACGTCATTGTTCATTTATGACAAGACATATAGAGTTACAATTGTGTCATGCCAAAACTTTGCTGCATTGTATAAATCTTGTGCATGTTATCATTATTGCTTCTATATTTTTTGCAAATGTGTTCCACACTTCCACCAAAACAAAAATCATGTGCATATGGTAATCTCTATTCGAAGTAATAAATTTTCCTATTGTCCAAAATTTGCGTGATGAAGCTCATGAAACTATAATATATTCAAAATTAAGTTTATAGTGTTTTTTTTTTACTGTTTTTCCAACCTTGCATGAAACTATAATATATTCAAAATTAAGTTTTTATAGTTTTTTTTTGTGTTGTTGTTGTTGTTGTTGTTGTTTTTTTTTTTTTTTTTTTTTTTTTTTTTTTTTTTTTTTTAATACTATTTTTCCAACCTTAAAACGTGCATATGTATATTCAGGTGCAAGAACCAACACTATATGTACTAGCTGCTATCTTCATCATTTACAACGTATACACTTTATCCGAGTACCTAAGAAGCGGCCAATCAGTTCGAGCATGGTGGAATAATCAAAGAATGTCACGAATAAACACAATGAATGCATGGTTATTCGGATTTCTCAGTGTGATACTTAAGCTCTTAGGAATATCTGAGACAGTCTTTGAAGTAACACAAAAAGACCAATCTAGTGATGATGCCAGTGATGCTGAAGCAGGAAGGTTCACCTTCAACGAGTCCCCAATTTTCTTGCCTGGTACAACCATTTTGGTGGTGCACTTGACAGCGTTGGTTGTAAGTTTATTAAAGTTGCAACCTCCAGCTCGTGATGGGCAAGGGTCTGGGCTAGGGGAGGTATTTTGTAGTGTGTATTTGGTGTTATGCTTCTGGCCATTTTTGAAGGGATTATTTGGGAAAGGAAGACATGGGATTCCCTCATCTACAATATGCAAGTCAATTGCTTTAGCGTTACTTTTTGGGTACTTTTGTAGAAGGGCTACAATAGGTTGAGACTTTGGTCATGAAATTATTTTCTTTGCTCACTACGATTGAGGTTTTGGTCATGAAATTATGATGTTTCTCACAGTAGGTTCAAACTCAAATTTAGAAAATCAAAACTTGTATGAATTCTTGATGTGAGAGATATTATGGTTCAAGAGACTAAATCTACCCTACGTAGGGCCCATGTATTAACATGTTCCCCCTCCATCCCTACCCCACCCCCGAATGATTATAGAATTTTATTTTTCTTTATGCTTTCCAATAAAGTTTAGTTTCCCTTCAAATTGGTGTTTTAATAATATGTACTCTAATTTTCTTTGATGAAAATATGTACTCTAATTTGAATAGCAAAAATTCCATACTTTAATTTTCCATTTTGCTTTATTTGCATCTATACGACGTACATGTTCGTTGTTATAAATAAACGTAGCTAATAATTTTATAAAGCCATTAACTCCAGTGCCTCATAATTGTTACTTGTACACCCCCCCCCCCCCCCCCCCCTCTCTTCTTTCCACTTGTTCTTGGCAGATTACCTTAATTTTTAAGACCAAATGATTTTTATAAGACCTCCTACAGTTTTTAGGAAATAGTTTTTTTATTGGAAAAGGACTTTTAAAAGGAAGACCCAAGGGTTTTGATTGTTCATTTGTTAAAACAATGGATTTCATGAAAACTTTTGAAGAAACTTTTCCATGAAAATCATTTTCACAATACAAGCAGCTTTAGGTGATTTGGAAACACTCTTTGAGAAATAATTTTGAAAAAAAATAAAGTGTTTGAAAATCATTTGAAAAACAAGCTTTTAAAGTCACTTCGAAAACTTCTTTTAGATCAATCTTTTTGGTGTGGGAATTATGGAAGAACTAGTACGCAAATCCATATTTAAAGAAGGGAAAATTTGTATAAAATCATGCTTGTATAAATGGATCTATGAACCAAACATTAAGTTCACAATGTATGCATAATATATTTAGATATTGGAATTTCTTGAGTCCTGTCCAAGACTCAAGCAATTTCAATATCTAAATATTATGCATGCATGTCATATATATGCAAATAAAATACCATCTAGCCTTCATGTACAAATTTAATTAGATCAGATCAAGAGAATAGCTACATGTAAAGATAAATCGATCCAATCAGTCAAGCTTATTATTCAAAAAACCATCACATATTATTCCAAGAGCCAACTAGATAGAACATAATGGGTAAGTCATATAAGAAGTAAGAACATGGGTAAGCCATATAATCAAAATAACATATGAAGCAAGATTAAAATTATATTCATGCATGCAAAGATGAATGAAGTAATGAACATATTCATATTATTGTAAGAATTAGCATGATAGATATAAGCTTGAAATCAAATTCTAATCCTATCATGTATAACAATACCCATTCATGTCAATGAAAACATGTTCAATCATATTCTTTATGCAAACAAACACTTTAATTAAGCAAAAAAGAATTTGAAAACAATGACAATAAGGGAAAATTTAGAGATTATACCCTTGGAGACTTTGATTTAGATTATGGGAATTGAATTTAGGAATTTTCTAGAGTATTTGGGAGAGTTTTACGAGGATTTCAATGGATTTTTTTTACTTGTTCAACCAGGAGTAGTGTTACATACAAGTGAGAGGGTTCAAATGAGACCCCTAGCTTAGACCAAAAAATAGTTATATATAAAATTATATATTTTTTTTGTTTTGATCCCTTAAAATAAAATTTTGAACACCTTGATCCTAATTTTTTTTAAACTCAGCTGAAATAAACTTGAATATGATTATCTTAGTACTACTTTCGAAATATTTTTACAATAAAATTTAAGTGATAAGTTGTAACTGGTTTTATGTGGATCCACAACTAATATTACTTTTTTACTTACCTTTGACAACTTGCCATCTAGATTTTGTTGCGATTTTTTTTTTTTTTTTTGAAAGTATTATGCTAGTAACACTACTCTTAAAATATTTAATTTTATAAGAAAAAAAAAATGTTTCAAAATTTTGCTCATTCATTAAAAAATCATAATAAACCTTCTCTTCTGGACTTTGGCATTGACAGCAAATTGAGTTTTTTTTTTCACTACACTTTTCTTCTTCATCAGCAACAAATTACACCACCGATATAACTAACAGATCTGCATCTACATCTGTGATTCTTTCTTTATTCTCTCTATTTCTCTTTCTCCCTTCTATATTTTCTTAGTTTTTCTTCTATTCGATAAAGTAGTTTAATAGGTGCTCTATAGGTAACACAAAAAGACCAATCTAATGATGATGCCAATGATGCTGAAGTGGGAAGATTCACCTTCAATGAGTCCCCAACTTTCATGCTAGGTACAACCATTTTGGTGGAGCACTTGACAGTGCTGGTTGTGAGTTTGCTAAAGTTGCAACCACCACCAGCTCATGCTAGGTATGGGTTAGGGCTAGGGGAGGTATTTTGTAGTGTGTATTTGGTGTTAAGCTTCTGGCCATTATGGATTGAGGTTTTGGTCACAAAATTATGATGTTTATCACATTAGCCTCAAACTATAATTTAGAAAGTTGAAAGTTGTAATAACATTCCTTAATGCATGAGAGATATTAAGGTTCAAGAGTTTAAATCTATCGAAGCACCCATGTATTTAATATGATTCCCCCTCCATCTCAACCCCACCCCATGGAAGGATTATAGAAAAAAGAAAATTATTATTTATGATTACCAATAAAGTTTAGTTTGCCTTTGACTTGGTGTTATAATCATATATACTTTAATTTGACTAGCAGAAATTTCCTTCGTTAATTTGCCATTTAGCATTATCTGCATCTTCAAGACATATATGCTTTTTGTTATCAATAAACTTAGCTAATTCCCACTTGTTGAAGATGAAGCTTCATTTGGGTTGAAGAATAGCTCGAGGAAGAAGAAGTCAGAAGTTACTGTTGAGATTTGAAGGTGCTTTCTAATCTGATGAAACGCATCATTCTACTAAAGGTATCTAATGCAAAGCGCCCTGTTTTCACTTATGCATTTGATTGTGTATAACTCTGCCTAAATGGTGTCGTGTGTGTGCATTTAAAGAGCAATTCAAGATGGCACGAAAATCAGTTGAGTAAATAGTGAGATTCGCTTCAAATTGTAAATGAGCAAGAAATACAATTTTTCTATTCATTCAGCTCTCTCTCTCTCTGTGTATGTGTGTGTGTGTGTGTGTGTTATACTTAGAGTCAATATTTGTTTTGTTCTTACTTCAATACAGAATTTTGTTTCATAAAGAAAGTTTTCATGGTATCAGAACCCACGATCCTTGCTCAGAATTCATCAATGGCAGCATCAAGCTCAACAATGGCTTCTTTAACTTCTTCTTCTACATCTTCGAATTCCTCAGTAAATGTGATGAATCAGCCACTTTTGCTTTTGTCTAACATGGTGAATATGATGACAGTCAAACTAGACAACACAAATTATATTGTGTGGAAACATCAAATTTCAATGGTTTTAGAATGTTTGAATTACTAGAAGAGCCACAATTGATCCCTGATAAATTCCTTAAGGATATTTTTGGAGAATCCACCTCAATCTTGAATCCAAATTACTTACTCTGGAGATCAAAGGAGAAAGCTTTGCTTACATTCATAAGCTCTACTCTGCCTCCTTCCATCTTAGCAGTCATAGTTGGCTGCACTTCTACTATAAAGGTCTGGAAAATCTTGGAAAACAGGTTCTCCTCCATCTCTAGATCTCACATAATGAACCTTAAAGGTGAATTGCATAATCTCAAGAAGGGAGTAGATACTATAAATCTTTATCTACCGAAGATCAAAGTAATGAGAGATAAACTACTATCAGTTGGTATGATCATTGATGATGAAAAGCTAATACATATTACAATTAAGGGCCTTCCTCAAGAGTACAATGCTTTCAGGTCTGGCATAAGGACCAAAAGTACTCAATTAAGCTTTGATGAACTCTTAACTATGCTAAATGCAAAAGAGGAGTCTCTAAATGAAAGCTTGGATGTCAAAGATCCTATCTTTGTGCTGCTACCTCAAAACCTAATGGAAATAGTTACAATCAATACAATAAAGGAAGGGGCAGAGGGAACTATAACAGTAGAGGTGGAAGAGGAGGTAGAGGTCCGAGTAATCAACTACCTTAGTATAATCAATTCACTCACTTCCAACAAAACCAGTCCAATTCTACTGTTGCTGGTCCAAGATCAAAGAGGCCACCTTATCAAATATGTGGCAAGCTTGGACATTTAGCAATAGATTGCTGTCATAGAATGGATTATGCCTATCAAGGCAAGCATCCACCTACCAAACTTGTAACAATGACTATTGCATCCAATGCTTGTCTTGCATAAGAGCAACCTTGGCTCGTTGATAGCACAGCCACAGATCATGTTACTTCAAGCCTGAATCAACTCAACTTTCCCATGCCTTACAATGGTCAAGACCACCTCACTGTTGGCAATGGGCAAAACCTATCACTCATATAGATAACACTCTCATTCCTTCTTCCTATTCAACCATTCATCTAAATAATGTGCTTAGAGTTCCTTCCATTTCCTCAAATCTTGCTTCTATCAATAAAATCTGTCATGATAACAAATGTTGGTGTTTTTTTAATGAAAATATCCTTTCAATTCAGGCTTTGAGTAAGGGGAAAGTACTCTACTGAGGCAAGAGTGAAGATGAAGTTTATCCCATCTATCTTCACAAAGCTTCTCAACTCACTTTGTCTTCTAAAGTCTGTAACAATGCTGCTAAGTCCACTGTTTTCAATAAAACACTTTGGCATATGAGGCTTGGTCATCCTCACGATCAAGTTCTCAAACTTCGTTTTCCTAATTTGAAGTCTATATTGAATAAGTATACTAATTTGAATCATTCTTGTACACATTGTTTGTATGGTAAAATGCATAATCTTCCTTTTCGAAAATCTTAGTTTATTACATCTTCTTCTTCTAAACTTATACACTCTGATGTGTGGGGTCTTGCCCCTATGCAATCAGTAAATGGTTTTAGATATTATGTTTTGTTTGTTGATCACTTTTATAAGATTTACTTGGATTTACCAGCTTAAGTCTAAATCTAAAGTCTTTTCCAAGTTTGTTCTTTTTAAAGCCATGATTGAAACTCAATTCTCCTCCAAAATCAAAACATTTAGATTTGATGGAGGTGGTGAATATACTTCATCTACCTTTAAATCCTATCTTCTGCAACATTGCATTATTCATCAAATCTCTTGTCCTTACACCCCACAGCAAAATGGTTTGGTTGAGAGGAAACATAGGCACCTCATTGAAACCACAATAACTCTATTATCTCAAGCCTTTATATCCACTACTTACTGGTCATATGCTGTTCTTACAGCAGTTTCACTAATAAACTTACTTCCCACTTCTGTTTTGAGCTTTGTTTCCCCTGGTACAAGCTCTATTCCTCTCATCCTAATCTATCATGGTTAAAAGTTTTTGGCTGTGCATGTTATTCACATCTCAGACCTTACACTACTCATAAGCTTTAGCCTAGAACCAAGGAGTGTCTATTCTTAGGATATTCCTCTAATTCTAAAGGGTATCTCTGTCTTAATGTTCAATCTCAGCATCTTTACACCTCTAGTTATGTGTTGTTTAATGAGTCCAAATTTCCCTTCACTACTCTTTCTACTTCTTTACTTCTTCATCTTCTCCAACTTCAGTTATATTAAATTCACTTTGGTTATCAAATCTCCTTTATCTTCACTCTTCAAATCAACTTTCTTTATTGGGTCCTTATATACCACAATCTATTCCTTCTGTGACTGCCACACCATCCACTCCTTCACTGCCTAGCACACAATCCACTCCTCCTATGCCTGCTACCCCATCTCTCCCTCACTCTACTCCATTGCATACTCCTATAGATATTGTCCTTGTCACTATTGCTACATTACCTGCAGTTTCTCCCTCTGCTATTTCATTTACTCCTCCTATCATGCTTGAAGTTTTCACCACCACTTTTAGTAATCTGCATCCTATGCAGACTAGATCCAAGAGTGGCATTACTAAGCCTAACACCAAATTATGATATAAAACCATTTTGGACTACACCTACACAAAACCCCCATCCTTCAAAATTGCATCTAAATACCCCAAATGGTGTGAGGCGATAGATGCTAAGTTTCAGGCCTTACACACACACACACACACAAAAAACACACACACACACACACTTTGAATTTAGTTCATGCTCCTCCTCATGCAAACTTGGTTGGATGCAAGTGAGTTTTTAAGCTTAAATTCAACAGTGATGGCTCAATTGCTCATTACAAGGCAAGGCTTGTAGCAAAAGGTTTACATCAACAGGCAAGCATAGACTATTCTAAAACTTTCAATCCAATGATCAAGCCTGCTACTATAAGGCTTGTTTTGGCAATTGTTGTTAGTTGCAAATGGCCTTTACGATAGCTAGATGTGTCTAATGCTTTCTTGCATGGATTTCTCAAGGAAGAGGTGTATATGCAACAACCTCTTGGGTATGTGGACCCTACTCATCCAAGCTATATGTGTAAATTGCATAAGTCCTTGTATGGTCTCGAACAAGACCCTTGGGCCTAGTTTGAGAGATTCACATTTCATCTTCTCCATCTTGGATTCACTGCTTCTATGGTTGACAATTCCTTTTTCATTTTTCATTCTACAAGCACCATCATCTATCTGCTACTGTATGTAGATGATATCATTATAACTAAGAACAATTCTGCTCATATTGCTCAGCTTATTGCAACCTTAATACTTTTTTTGAACTTAAGGATCTCGGATCACTCAATTTTTTCTTGGGCATACAAAATTCTCACTCTAAATTTGGCATTACTCTCACTCAGTCCAAGAATGCTTTTGATATCCTTTATAGATTTCATATGGAGAATTTGAAGCCTACTAAGACTCCATGCTGTCCATCCACCAAATTACTTCCTCATGATGGTGTTTCTCTCTTTGATCCCACTGAGAATAGAAGTATGGTGGGTGCTCTTTAGTACTTGACTTTTACATGTCATGATCTTGCCTTTAGTTTTCACCAGCTTTGTTAATTTATGAGTAGACCCACATCTACTCACTAAAAAGCTGCAGAACGTGTTCTCCAATATATTCGAGGAATCTTGCATCATGGCATTTCTTTTACACCTAGTCCAATGACTCTCACAGCATTTTCAGATGTGGACTGGGCTAGTGATCCCACTGACTATTGCTCAACCACTAGTCTTCTTATTTCTTGGTCCCTCTCCTATTTCATGGTCCGCTAAAAAGCAGAGTACTTTATCTCGTTCTTCCACAGAGGCCAAATATCGGGCTTTAGCCACCACAGTTGCAGAGATCTCTTGGCTTCGAATTTTGTTCAAGGAATTGCGAATTTTCTTCCTCATGTGCCTGTCCTTTGGTGAGACAACATCTTTGCTATTGCGTTATCTGCTAATCCTATTTTTTACTCTCGCACAAAGCATATGGAAGTCGATTTTTATTATGTTCATGAGAAATTTTTGCGCAGAGATTTATGTGTTCGTTTTGTTTTTGGAGAAGATAATTTTGCAAACATCTTCACTAAACCCTTGCGTACTCCTTCTTTCCTTCATCAACGACATAAACACCTGGTGGATTCTTCCTCCTGTCGTTTGAGGGGGGATGTTGCAGATGAAGCTTCATTTGGGTTGAAGAATAGCCCGAGGAGGAAGAAGAAGTCAAAATTTACCGTTGAGATTTGAAGGCGGTTTCTAATCTAATGAATCGCACCATCCTACTAAAGGCATCTAATCCAAAATGCTCGTTTTCACTTATGCATTTGATTGTGTATAACTCTACCTAAAATATGTCTTGTGTATGCCTTTGAAGAGCAGTTGAAGATGGTAAGAAAATCAGTTGAGTAAACAGTTTCTTCTCCTTGGTTTCAAGGAGCTAATCCGCATAATGTGGAACCTAAAGTTATTTAGTTATTCTCATAAGCTTTGTACTATAAATAAGCAAGAAATACAATTTTTCTATTCATATGTCTTGTGTATGCCTTTGAAGAGCAGTTGAAGATGGTAAGAAAATCAGTTGAGTAAACAGTTTCTTCTCCTTGGTTTCAAGGAGCTAATCCGCATAATGTGGAACCTAAAGTTATTTAGTTATTCTCATAAGCTTTGTACTATAAATAAGCAAGAAATACAATTTTTCTATTCATTCATCTCTCTCTCTCTCTCTCTCTCTCTCTCTCTCTCTCTCTCTCTCTCTCTCTCTCTCTCTCTCTTTGTTTTACTTAGAGTCAATCTCTGTTTTGTTCTTGCTTCATTACAAAATTCTGTTTCATAAAGAAAATTTTCACCACCCTCCCTCTGTTCCGTTTGTTGTTTGCAAAAACTACTTTATGGACCTTAATTTTGAAAATTAATTTTGTTTTAGTTGCCACAAAACTAATTCTATCAATTTAATCTTTAGTTGTTTCAACATACATACCCTTATTTGACTCACATAAAATGCTGACATATTCAACATATTTTTGATATCCTCAATTTTAGGATTAATTCAATTTTGTTGTGTTAATTTTGTCTATATTTTTTGACTTTGTTCTTGTAAAGTTGTAATTTACAACTATGTGTTTTTGTTGGCTTTATTTCGTGCCAAATTTGATTGTAATTTCATTCAATCTGTTGTACCCTATATTTATTGTGGGATTTATTTGTAAGGGTTGTGTGATAGAGAGAGAGTGTGTGAAGACTCAAGCTATTGAAGACAAAAGGATTTTCGTGGGTAGCTCATAACTAAGCATCCCGCGAAATGATGCATATGCCCCGCACATGACTAGAATGCGAAAAGTCAGGACAGATGGAGACAGTTGTGTTTTGCGAGTATCTTGCGAGTAAGGACTTCCCGCAAGACACCCGCAAAACATTCTGTTCTGGCAGTTTGTACTATCTGATACACATTTTCTATACCCACATTACCCACAATTGTTGAGGAGTGCTTTTGAGAGAAAATCCTAGCCAAAAACCTTGAGAGTTAGAGATTGCTATACTCATATATCTCTACACATTTGCTTGTGCATTTCCTCAACTCCTACCTCTCCATTTCCATATCATTGAGAGGTTGATAGCCCAAACACTTACCACACCCTATCTAAGTGTCAAGTGAGAATTTGGTGTTGCTGGGAAGCATTGGAAGAAGCCAAGGATGGAAGATGCACTTGTTGCAGGATCCGGAGAGCTAGACAAAACACGGTTCTGAGTAGCCTTGTTGGAGTAGGAGCTTGGAGGGCTTAGGTACATCGGGTAGATTAGGCTTGGAGGGTCTCTTGCTAACCCATGTATCCCAATTGATTGTCTAGTGGATCGAATACCGCTTGGAGGGTGGCGGAGAGGTTTTTTGTCGAGTTCTTCGGTTTCCTTTTCGATAACACATCGGTGTGTTATCTTGTGTTTGTATCCTTCTTCCCTACTCTTTTAGTTTTCATTTTACTACTGTGTTTTATTGTTTATGGCTTAGAGTAACTTATTTGTTCATCCGCTCGTTTTTACTCTTTTCTACACTTAGTATAAGTTAGAGTAAAATTTGTCAAGCCGTAATTTATCTTAGGGTCTGAACAGCTCTTGTGTTTTCACACAATTTAGAGCATTCGATTGGTATCAGAGCAGATGCATTCATTGTGGTTTAAATACCTTAATGCGATCCTTGACCCCTCTTTGAGATGGACTGGTCTCAATCTTTAAATGCGCCACCATATTTTGATGGTAGCAATTTTGCCTTTTGGAAAGTCCGAATGAGGGCATTTTTATGTTCAATAGATGAAATTTTTTAGGATGTCGTTGATATTGGGTGGACTAGACCAGAGGCTACCAAATCCACATGGGATAAGGCAGCTCTCGCGGCGTATAATGCAAATAGTAAAGCACTAAACGCTATTTTTTGTGATGTATCTCCAGATGAGTTCCACAGGAGATCTCACATCACTGTTGCCAAGGAGGCATGGGAGATATTGGAGACCACTTATGAAGGAACAAAGAAGGTGAAAGACACCAAGATACAGATGTTGACCACTCGGTTTGAGGAGCTGAAAATGAGTGAGGACGAGTCCTTTGACTCTTTCTATAACAAGCTGAATGAAGTGGTCATCGGCAAGTTCAACTTGGGGGAGAAAATTGAGGACTCGAAAATAGTTAGGAAAATTCTTCGTTCATTGCCGGAGAGCTTCCGTGCAAAGGTCACAGCAATTGTGGAGAGCAAGGATCTTGAAGATATCAAAGTCCAAGAACTGATTGGCTCCCTTCAAACTTATGAGTTATCATTGCCCTCATAAAGGAAGAGTAAATCCCTTGCAGTTAAGACTATTAATGAAAGGGCAAAAGCTCATGATGCTTCAGATGAGGATGGTGTTGAGAAAGAAGTTGCTTATCTAGCAAAGAATTTCCGAAAATTCCTGAAGTTCAAGAACAGTGGAAAATTTGCTGAAAAAGGGAAGTTCCCAAGTTTTGGAAAAGATAAAAAGGACTTCAAAAAGAGAGAAGGGAAGGAGTCCCATTCCACTCAAGGAGTCACTTGTTTTGAATGTAATGGACATGGTCATTTCAAAAAGGAATGTCCTAATTATTTGAGAACGAAGGGCAAGGTGTATGCCACCACTCTTAGTCACTCAGATTCTTCCAACTTTGATTTGAAGGAAAGCTATGATGGAGAAGGGAATTACTTCGCTTTTATGACTATTGCTCATATTGAATCGATGGATGATTTGAGTAAGCTTGTTGAAGAGCTTGGAGAGCATAGTGATGAAGAATCAATGGGAGTTGTAGAAGAATCAGATGTTGAAGAAAATGAAAGTACAACCGGTCTTCAAGAGAATTACAACTCACTCCTTGAGAAGTCGGGAGAGTATGCAAGGGTGGCTAAAGCAGCCGTGAAAAAGATGAAGAAGGTAGAGGAGGACTATAGAAGTCTCCTAATGCGATACAAGGAAACCAAATGTGAAATGGAGACGATGAATGGAGAGCTGACCGAAGCCTACTCAAAGATAAAATTTCTTGTGCTTGAGGTGGTTCAAGCCAATGCCAAAGTAGAGCGAGTGTCCTCCAAGAAGCTTGATGAAGTTCTTTCTCATCAAAAACCTTTCTCCGATAAAACCAAATTGGGATATACTAGAGAAAGCAATTCAGCTATCAATGTCTCCAAGGAAGTGAAGTTTGTGAAAGCCAAGGAGCTAATAGTGGTTACCCCTACTGTTGAGAAAGTGAAGGAGGAGAAGAAAAAGAATGTAGCTGACCAAAGGGTGTTGAATAAGCCCCACAACCAATCAGTGGTCAGACCTGAAGCCAAAGGGAAATCTCTTCCAAGATCACAAAGAGGTCCAAGAATGAACCATGTCTGTCATCATTGTGGACTTCAAGGGCACACCAAACCTAATTGTCATAAGCTGAGAGCATTGAATAATGCTAGGGATCAAAGGTCTGTTGAGCAATCAAGAGGTCGAGATGGTAATTCCTGAGTGATGGAGGTGATGAAGATGATTGATGCATTCACCACCTGTTTGGTAAACTTCAACAGAAGGTTTGAAGGTCACAACACTCATACCCAATCCTATAGGGATATCACCCTAAACGCACATGACGTGTGGGTGAAGAAAGGTACTCATGCATGATTATCTCCTATGTCCACGCATCAATTCTTCCAATGTTTAGGATCATAGGTTCATGCATCATTTCATGCCTTGTTTTCCAGTTTTAAGCATGTTTCCTTTTCAAGTTATGTTCTGTACTTGTTTATTTATTTATTTTTTATCTTACTTTACTTTTCTTGTTTTTGAGTGTGTTAAAAAAATTCAAAAACTATAAAAATTGAAAAATCTTCAAAAAGTTTGATCACTTGTTTTGTGTATATCACATGTGAGCTTGGCCTAGTACCTTCGTACTTATGGTATAGTGCATTTACGAGTTTTAACTTGTTTTGTATGCACATATATATCTTTGTGGGGGAAATCTTGAAATCTATGAGTGATTGTTGTAAATAGATCTTTAAGCTTGTCATGAATGATTGGTCAATAGTCTTGATGGTCATGATACTTGCATAGACTTATGCCTATATATCTTCCCACCTTTATTTTTATATTTTTGCTATATGAGCTCACCAAATGTAAATCTCACAATGAAAAGGAGATTATGAGCTGCAAAAGCCTGTCGCATATACTAGTATTTGACTAGGAAAAAGGGAAAGCGACTTTTGTATTGAAATGTATGGTGCTTAAAAAGCCAAAGGCTAACTCTCAATGTTGAAATATCAAATATTTCAAGCACCGATCTCAAAAAGAGATGTATTATCCACACACAAAAAAAAAAAAAAAAAAAAAAAAGAGGATCAATTGTTATGATTTATGCAGAAGCCAAATGAAAAGCTTCTAAGTTTTGTAATCATTCTCTTGTGGAAAGTCATATATGTTCATTTCTATAACTGAGATAAACCACTTGATTTTGTACTAGTTGTGTATACCTTGATTAAATTGATTATTGAAACTTCACTCTAGTCTATGGACTATTCCACATTTCATACTCACCCACAACACACAAGACTTTGTTCAATTAATGATCATATCTTTTGTGTGATTGTACTTGTTCAAATGTGATATGCATGCTAAAATACTTGTTAATCGAACCCAAAAAGATTTTCGAGTGTTTATATGTTTTTGAAAGTGATTTTTTTACTTTCGTATTTTTTTTTTTTCAAAATGCATTTTTGTGTTTTTCTCCAAAAACTGGTTTAGAGGCAGTTTCGCGAGAAGCTTGCGACTTAGAGCTTCCCGTGAAAGCTGATTAAGGGAAATAAATTTTTTTGTCAATTCATACAGAGAGTCTCGCTACTGTCTCATGATTATCTCGTGACTAACCACTTCTCGCGAAATGTTTTTAGGCAAAAACTGAAAATTTTTCCAATCCATACAGAGGCTATCGCAACTGTCTCGCGACTTATTTGCGACTAACAGCTTCTCACGAAAGCTTTTGAGCTTCAGTGGCCATTCTCGCGACTGTATTGCAATTGTCTCGCTACTGCCTAACCTGAAAAAAACGCTTGTTTTCAGTTTTATAAGGCAGATGTGACAGGTTTTCAAAACACTCTCTTTTCCCTCGCTTAGACTTTCTTGAAACCCCCTAAACCCAAACCACTTTTCACTCAAACCCCATCACTCTCAAACTTATTTTCTGCATTTCCAACTTCAAGTTATGTCTTCTAAAACATTTTCTTCATGTTTATCTGAGATTATGCAGAAATTTAAGTTAGGGTTCTAAACTTTGGGGATTTTTTCGAAAATGGGTTGAAACTCTTAATTTTGTAAAATTTTCCAAAATCTTTGATTGGGTTGAGTCCCATTTGCTGTGTTTGTATCTGTGTTGGCCCCATGTGGCAAATTAAGCATGTATTGAGGTAGTTTTCACCATGTTCATACATTGTTCATAGTTATAGTGCATTGTTGCATGTTAGGTGTTTGACAGAATGTCCTAGTGACACTCTTATGTTGAATTGGACTAAACTGAGTTCCAATGCTTGGGTTTACTCTTGATTGAACATGTGTAACATGTTTTGGTCAAAGGGTATGTGTTTTTACACATTTTCCCTATTTGTGCCTCAATGCCATGCCATGCACATACTAGGCATCCTCTAGGCACACCCCTTGCATCACATGCTGCACACACATGCATCAGCGCATGCACAGCCCAAACACACACATGCACAGTCACTTAATTCATGCATTGTGCTTTTGTTTACATGTTTTAACATCTATAGCATGATGTTTTAAGTTCATTTGCTCTGTTTTGAGTTGGTTATGCTCTGTTTTAGGTTGTTTTACCATTTTTTTGAACTAACATGTATCTAATCATGTTTTTGTGTTTTTGTACTTGTTTCTTTTCTGCTCAATGTTCCTTTGTGCAGATGTCTCCTACTAAGCATGCAGCTCCTAAGAGATCATCCTCCAAACATGCACGCACTGATTCTAATAACTTTAGGTCTGCTGAGGCTGATATGAAGTATAATGACTGCTATAAGGATAAAATGATCATCATGGAAAGGGTCGTACAAATGGAATCACTTGAGGACACTTTCATACCTGAAGTGTTTAAGGATAGGACATGGACAAAGCTCTTGAACCCTAGCGGAGTTGTGTACTCAGAGATCATCAAAGAGTTCTTTTCCAATGCCAATGTAGAAGAAAATCACATAAACTGCTGGGTGAGACACAAAGAGTTTGTCATTACTAGGGAAAGTATTCAAGATTTCCTAGAAGTTCATCCTCCCTCACAGCCAGTTACAGTGCAATATGAGGATAGATTGGGTTCTACTGAGGAGATGATAAGGATAGTTGGTGGTACATCGAAGAAATCATCCATGAACACAATACCATTCACTCCGAAGATGAGGACACTTGCTCATGTGATGATCCACAACCTATATCCGGTCACCAACCTTACCACATTGTCTGCTCCAAGGACATTCTTCCTATATGATCTCTTTACCCACTAAGAGATAGATATTTTTGGACACATTTTCCACATTTTGAAGAAGTGCATTGAGAAGCAAACTTCCAGAACAGTCATGCCATTCCCCTCACTTATTATGGGCCTCATTGCACAAACAAGCCTCAAAACTCCTAGTGGGCTCACAGTGGTTTAGAGGGACCATCTTATTGGTGCACACACAGTGATTAGGAGCACAGCTTATACCAAAGGCTCCAAAACAGGTGTGCATACGATACCATGGGCTCATGTTAAGGAGGAAGGAGGTGACACAGAGGATAAGATAGACAGATTCACCACCGATCTAGAGCCTTTAGCTCAGCCATCATCCTCAGCACCAGCATGAGGACCAAACAGACTTGATCGCCTTCTAGCCAGAGTAGAGTAGATGTACACTATGCTAGACTCCCATGTGCAACACATAGCGATCCAGTTTGCGTATGTCCAAGGTCAGATCATTGCCTTATCCTCTCAGATCGATGATTTGTTCGCCGACCAGGGTTCAGATTTAGAGCCTAACCAGTTTTAGCCCTTTGGCCATTCCGGTTAAAAAGGGGGAGAAAATTTTGAAGGGGAGCTTGCACAGTTAAGGGAAGCATAGCTTAGGGCTTAGAAACATTGGTTCATTCAGATGGTTTACCTTTGTTTATTTTAGCTTTTTATAACTGCTGGTTTATTGTTATTACTATTTAAGCTTAAAGTTATGTTCTAATTTCAGTTTATATTCAGTATGTTTGTGTTTATCTCAATGCTTTGTAGCATTTTTTTTGTACTTTTAAGATATTGCTATTATGTCTTAAGTACTTCACACTTGTACCCTAGTAGGATCTTGTTCCTAGATGCAAATACTTCGTGTCTTTTGCATTGGTTGTGTGTTGGACATGCAATTGATCATTGTGGTTGGTCTTCATTGCATTGCATGTCCAGATGAGCATTTTACTTGATAAATGTTCATTGTGGTCATTCTTTAATGATTGAACTTGTTTGATTAAGCTATGTTTACATGTTATATAGTATTTACAAACTTGATCGCACTTTACTTGCTCATGTACGTAGCTTGTATTCAACTTGTCATAAGTTTAATGAAAGTTTTGTTTGTGTGCGAGTGTTTCAGGTTACAGGTATATATGTGCAAGTACTTCATAGCATTCTAGATTAGGTGTAAGTGAGTTTTGCCACTGTTCCCAAACTTACATTTAAGTCTAGAGTCTGTTTTAGGAGTTTTGTCATGTAATAGCCAAAGGGGGAGATTGTAAAATTATAATTTACAACTATGTGTTTTTGTTGGCTTTATTCCGTGCCAAATTTGATTGTAATTTCATTCAATCTGTTGTACCCTATATTTATTGTGGAATTTATTTGTAAGGGTTGTGTGATAGAGAGAGAGAGAGAGTGAAGACTCAAGTTATTGAAGACAAAAGGGTTTTCACGGGTAGCTTACAACGAAGCATCCTGCGAAATGATGCATGTACCCTGCACATGACTGGAATGCGAAGAGTCAGGACATATGGAGACAGCTGTGTTTCGTAAGTATCTCACAGGTAAAAGCCTTCCCGCGAGACACCCACGAAACATTCTATTATGCCAGTTTGTACTATCTGATACACATTTTCTGTACCCACACTATATATACCTACATTACCCACAATTGTTGAGGAGTGTTTCTAAGAGAAAACCTAGCCAAAAACCTTGAGAGTTAGAGATTGTTATACCCACATATCTCTACACATTTGCTTGTGGATTTCTTTAACTCCTACCTCTCCATTTCCATATCATTGAGAGGTTGATAGCCCAAACACTTACCACACCCTGTCTAAGTGTCAAATGAGAATTTGGTGCTACTGGGAAGCATTGAAATAAGCCAAGGATGGCAGATGCAACATGGTGCTTGTTGCAAGATCTGGAGAGCTAAACAAGACACGGTTCCGAGTAGCCTTGTTGGAGTAGGAGCTTGGAGGGCTTAGGTACATCGGGTAGATTAGGCTTGGAAGGTCTCTTGCTAACCCATGTATCCCAATTGATTGTTTAGTAGATCGATTATCGCTTAGAGGGCGGTAGAAAGGTTTTTCGTCGAGTTCTTCGATTTCCTCTTCGATAACACATCGGTATGTTATCTTGTGTTTTCATCCTTCTTCCCTACTCTTTTAGTTTTCATTTTACTATTGTGTTATATTGTTTATGGCTTAGAGTGGCTTATTTGTTCATCCACTCGCTTTTACTCTTTTCCGCACTTAGTATAAGTTAGAGTAAAATCTGTTGACTCATAATTTTATCTTGGGGTTTGAACAATTCTTGTGTTTTCACACAATTTAGAGCATTTAGTTCTCAACATCTATCTCCCAAAAAATGCCAACATACAAAAGTGTTGACTCATTTAATGGATTGTTTAGGTGTTGCTGAATCACAATAGAAAGTGATAGCAACAATAGTCATACAAAACCAAACAAAAAAGCAGAAAAGTACCCAAATGGAATTGGAAAAAATTCCAAAAAGGAGTGTTATGACCCCATTTTACCCTACCATAAATTAAGTTTTCTCAATGCAAGAAAACCAAGAAAACACCCAAGCTAGTTCCACCCCAAATGCCACCCACTCAAAAACCTCCACTGGGCTAAACCTACTCAAATTGTGTCAAATCCAAGAATTATTTTAGAATAAAAAATGAAGCCTGACCATGTTTAACTAAGTTTCACCAAACTTTAACCAATTTAACCATTTTTGACGGCCTATATTTAATTTAAGATCTGACCATTTAGTCTTGCATTAAATTTTTTCAATTGAATTTAAATCCAACTATGGATCACCAAATTGAGGGTGGCAAGCAATGATAATGTGCCACCACCCAGCCAAAGATTCGACCATTTTACCGAAGCAATTCTTATACTAAAGTCTTAAATTGAAACCCTAATCATAGTTGGATACATAGAGTCGTATCAAACTATATATGATCTATTCATTCTTTAATAATTAAGGTAAATGAAAATGTTTCTATCAAAGAAAAAAAAAATGTTAGGTGTGCAATTATTTTAGGGCAGTTGCACTCGGCGCAGCATATAATATACCATTTACTTGCTATATGATCTATTCATTCTTTAATAATTAAGGTAAATGAATTCAATAATAGGATTTTATAATCAAGAGTTTTGTAAGTCAATTGTGATAGGCCAAGAATGTATTGACCCCTTGTGATAAATTAATCAATTAATTAGCCAAGTTAATTGATTAATCTGATTAACATGCAATACGCGTGGTAGCACAAACAAATCACCAACTAAGTTAATATGCAGCAAAAAATAAAGTTAACACGGTGATTTGTTTACGAATGGGAAAACCTCCAAGGCAAAAACCCCACCAGGTGATTTTAAGGTTACCATTCCCGAGAATCCACTATTATTACAACAAGCAGTTACAAGTAAATGACTCCCAATACCTTATACTAACCTACAATTGAACCCTTACCCCAATACCTAATTGGACTTGTTCTGTATTGACAATCTCTCATTTCATTGCACAGCTCCTAGTACATGACTAACCACTAATTTGAGAAGAATGTTGGCTGCAAAGTTCTTCAGTTCATCAACACGATAAAAATCACGAAGCTCCTTGGTTACAAAACCCTACGGCATACAAACGCAGCAGTTTCTTGAAGAGAAAGATGAACTAGGGCAAATTGTCTCTGGTCACAATATGCTTGTGAAAAACGTTTGCATCAAGTTGTACTCACTTGCATTAGTTGTGACGGCCCTTACAATAATCTTTATATATGTTTAGGGTTGTAAGAAAAGAAAGTCCAAACATGTATATACAGATTGGATGAAAATCAGAACTGAAAATCTAATTATCATAAATCTCGATAGATAGGGTATCTATTGAGTAGCTATCGAGCATCGAGCAAAAGCTGCCTTTTAAACCTCGATAGATGCTATCTGTCGAGATAGCTATCAAGTTTTAAAATCCAACACTTCTTCACTTGATTCTTAGACAGATTTGCATTGATTTAACACTTGGACTTGAAACCTTGTTTCTTGAAGTATTAAACACATCCTAGATCTACCCAATTACAAGTAAAGTGCGTTTTGTCAATGGATTAGCCAATTTTATATTGACATATGTTCCTAACATGATTTACATATGTTCTAACAAATTGGAACATCCTAATATTTTTAAGGTCTAACTAATGTGTGGATAGAGCGATTAGTGTGTGGCATAGGAGTTGTCTCTATGGCTATGAGGGTAGAGTCATTTGAGAGGGGCAGAGAGCTCTCAAGTAAGAGGGAGAAATTGGGAAAAATTTTATTGGGTTTTTGTGATTTTTTTTACTAGGATTTGTAATTGATTTGTTATTATTGTTTTTGCTTAGACCGGATTTATGATTTGTCCAAAGATTTTTCTTATTATCTGGATATGTGCATTTTTTATAAGTTATCTATTTGTTGGATTTCTTGGGTCAATTTGTAAATTTTTTGGGAGGGGGGGGGCCAAATATATAAATTTTAGAGCCAAAATTAAAATTCCTTTTGTTAATATACAAACTAGTTTCTTTTTTTTTTCCAAAAGGTTGGGGGGGGGCGCAAACCCCCCTCTGCCCTTGAGTAGTTCCGTCATTGGAGGGGGAGGACCAATGTTTTGGCACTTATAATTGCCTGACCAATATTAGATATTTGTAATTTGTAATTGTTGCATCAAAAAAGGTTCGTAAGTGCCAAGAAAAATATCTCTAGCTATTTGGAGGACAAATTGATTTGACTCACTCTCCCAGATATATTTATTTTAAGGAGAAAAAAAAAAGTGTAATTAATATCATTTGATTAAAGACTTTTTTGTCATTTACTTTTGAAACCTTAAATTTAATTTGTTACTTTTGAAATTATAAGGTTTAATTTATTATTTTTTAAAATACTAAAGTTTAATTTATTACTTTTAAAATTATGGAGTTTAATTTGTTATGCAACTTGAATTATAAGGTTTAAAATATAATTTCTCAAAAATAATTTCAAAAGAATAAAAGAAAACCAGGGTTTTACCTACTTATATCAATCTTATGAGCAGCGATTGTAATACATAAAATATGAAATAAAATTATTAAAATAATGAACAACATTTTATATTTTATCAACAACTATATAATTAATCATGATAGGATTATGTAGAGCGGTATTTTTTTTTTTTAACCCAAGAAGTTTAGAAAAGACAATATAATATGTCACAGGTGGTAAATAAGAATTAAATAATTAAAAAAAAGTATATGATATGATATGATTTTTTTTATATATAATATATGTCACAGGTGGTAAATAGGAATCAAAAAATTAAAAAAAATATATATATATGATTTTTTTTTTTTTTTTGAGAAACCTCTTCTTTTTTTCTTTTTCTTTTTTTTTTTTTTTTTTGAGAAACTTGAGAAACCTATATATGATATGAAAATTTTTTTATGAGAAAAATATATGATATGAAAGTTTTTTTTTTTAGAAACTATATGATATGAGATTTGAAAGAATCGAATCCTGAATTTTCATATTTAAATATGCAATTGTCATGATTAGTGTTTGCTGTTACAATTTAGTTTTTTAGAACATGTTAAAATTATATATATATATATATATATATATATATTTATTGTAATGGAATTGAGTTGGAGAAAAGCAATGGAGGAGAAGGAGAGAGCAGAGAAAAATGTGATTATGGAGGAGAGAGTGATGTAGACTTTTTTTTTTTTTTTTTTTGGTTTAGAGATAGGTATAGAAGGTATTAAATAAGGAATAATAAATGAGATCAATTAGAATATTAGCATTAATAGGGGTCTTTTTTTTTTTACTGTTCGATATACTTAAATCCAATGATTTAAAAAATGTGTAACTCTAAAGAGTTACACCAGGTGTAACTCTAAAGAGTTACAACAGGTGTAACTTGAACTCAACCCTATATATATATATATATATATATATATATATATATAGGGTTGAGTTCAAGTTACACCTGTTGTAACTCTAAGCAATGTTACGCCAACAAATATTTTTAAATTGGATGCAAATTTTGACAAATCTATCGTTAGATTACATTATCTTCGTATATTCTCCATACTTGCAATATTTCAAGGTGATCAAAGATTAATAGCCATGTCATCAATTAATTTTTTAAATTCAAATTTTTGTAGTTTAAAATAATGCATAAATGATGAGTTTATAGATCAAATGGTAAATAACATCCAATTGACTTGAAAATTCGCATGATTGTTAAGAACATATAGAACATGTGATTCAACGGTGAGATTTTCAAAATATGACTTTTATAACAAGTTATTGGATGATGTAATATTGTTTAGAGTTACACCAGGTGTAACTTGTACTTAACCTATATATATATATATATATATATATATAATAAGAATTTGGTGTCTTCCAAGCCATGTTGACCATAAGATTTCTTACTTTCACCCTTTTTTTTAAGAGAAACCACTTTCACCCGTTTCTTGATAGTTTATTCACAGGAAAAATGCCCATACACCCCCTAAACTTTCAACTACTGGCCAAAAGACCCCCTCAACTTTTTTATTGGCCAATTTACTCCTTAAACTATTCACAACTGCCAAATCAATACTTCAGTTAGTTACACGTTAAAACACTAATGAAATAAGCACATGTCACTCACGTGACTTTCAAATACAAACATAAAAAAACCCAAATGTCCAAAACCCAACAGAAAGAGGAGAAGAGAACCAGGTCCGACAGAAAGAGAGAGAATCCACGCCGTTCAAAGCCACTGCCGAGCTTCTCTTCACTGTCTCGTCGCCCTTGTCCCGGCGGCGCCTTGGTGGTTCCGCCGCACTGTTCAATCTTGGCATTTCTCTCCCTTGCCAAGCTCCAACCATCTTTCTTCATCATCACCGCCCCAAGCCCCAAGCCTTCATCACTAACCCATTTTGGCGTTTGTGTTTCTGTTTCGGTATGGGTTTCGGCGTTTATGTTTGTGTTTCAGAGTGGATTTCGCGTTGTGTTTGTGTTTCGGTATGGGTTTCGGCGTTTGTGTTTGTGTTTTGGCGTGGATTTTAGGGTAGGTTTCGGGCTTTGTTTGCATTTCGGGTTTGTGTTACGGGCGTGGGTTTTGGCCACTCTCTACGTTTTGGACTGGGTTTTTGCTTGTTGTTCTCAATTTGTTGGTTTCGATTTGGGTTGCTAATATTTCTACTCTTTTTTTTTGTTTTTTTTTTTTTATTTGGGGTTTTCTCATATTTCTGCTTGTTTTTTCTGCTCTTTTGTTTTTTTTTTTTTTTTTTTTTTTTTTTTTTTTTTTTTTTTTTTTTGTTCTTCTTCACTAGTTCTTGATGGGTTTTGGTCATAGTGATGGCGTTGCGGTTGTGCGGTGGTTTCCAGATTGCACAATGCGGCAAAACCACCAAGGCGCCTCCGGGACAAGGGTGGCGGAGAGAAGCTTAGCAGTGGCTCTGAGCAGCGTGGATTCTCTCTCACTCTGCCGAACCTGGTTCTGTTCTCCTCTTTTCGTTGGGTTTTGGACGTTTGGGTTTTTTTATGTTTGTATTTGAAAGTCACGTGAGTGACATGTGCTTATTCCGTTAGTGTTTTAACGTGTGACTAACTGAAGTATTGATTTGGCAGTTGCGAATAGTTTAAGGAGTAAATTGGCCAATAAAAAAGTTGAAGGGGTCTTTTGGCCAATAGTTGAAAGTTTAGGGGGTGTATGAGCATTTTTCCCTTTATTCACCCAATGTTTTACTTGCATACAGCCAATGTCGGACTAAATAATAAATAAATAATAATAGCTACACGCATGCTTCTTGTTGTCTGACCTCTCCTCATCCTTCTCGATAATAAAAATCATATAATCCAGAAGATTTTTTTTTTTTTAGATTGGAAATATATATATATATTGAAAAACCATTAATAATAACTAGCCTCATCATACATGCTTTGCACATGTGATGAGGTTTTTTTTTTAATAGTGTCATCATTTTTATTATAAGTAGATAAAACAATTTGAAAATTAAGAGGAAAGTAGCCCTATTTTTTAGGCAATGTTTTAGTGAGAGTTAGAGTTGTATTTTTACTAGATTGTCCTTTTGTCTCTACTTAAATATAGGAGTGTATGGACATTTTTTAACCCAAAAAAAGAAAAAGAAAGAGGAATCCAAACAAGAAAAACCCCTTAAATAGTAGTATAGATATTAATAACGAAAAAGTTAACTGATACTCTAAATGTATTAGTTAAGAAAATATTTTTATAATTTTTTTTATAGAAAAAGAAAAAATCAAACTCATTTTGTCACAGTTTTTTACATTTCTTGTGAAAGTGGTATTGAAATTTTCTTAAAATTATCTATTAACAAATTCCCCCAAAAGTATCTCTTATTTGGACCATATTAAATTTTTTTTTTTTTATACAAAATAGAATTTCTACTCTAACTTAATATAAGTGTATATGTGTGTGAAACTCTCTTCTGGAGACTTGAACCCCGACTCTTACCCCTCACACCCCACAAGAATTTATACTTGTGGAGTGACCACCACACCAAAAGATGCGCGGTGGTTGTACCATATTAATTAATAATGTTGCATTCAGCCAACCATAAAAAACAAAAAAACAAGCTGACCGTACTGCACAGGAGGAATAGAAAGATTTATCATTAATGAGTGGGTAATAGTAAAAGTTAAGGCACATTTAACATTTTATTATTTTTTACATTTTATTTTAAAATAAAGTTAAACTATGCCCAAATAAGAAGAAAAAATCACCAAAATCCCTTAATTTGTAGGTTCAACGTTTAAACGGATAAATTAACCCAACCCCCCCCCCCCCCCCCCCCAAAAAGTGTCTTTTTCTCTTTGAAAAGTGTCAATTACAATACCTAATCAAATATTTATTATTGAAAAATAAATATTTGTTATTCCTTAATGCTTAGGTATATTTAAAAAAGGGGAAAACTAAAATATAATATGTTAAGTGCAATACATTTGGTTTCTAAATTAAATTCAAATACTTGGTTGTATTGACTAATAAAATACAAACATTGTTGTTATTCCCAAGAGGCAAGAACAATCAAATTAATTACAACCAGATATTTGAATATGATTGAATATCAAAATAAATTGTACCATACCTAAGTTTTATTTATTAAAAACAAAAAGAGAAAAAAAAAACTTTATTTAAGAACTTTTTAATTAAGGAGAAAAAAAAAATTATAACTTTACAAATGTCATACTACTTTATGGCCAACCCTAGTCCTAGATCGTCCCAACCCTAATCCTAGGCCACTTAGGCTATGGCCTAGTGCCCTTGACAGATAATGAACCCAAATGGGGGGTTTTATGCAATTTTTTTTTTAATTGAGTGATATTAGAAATATTAAAATTTCTCTCTCTCTCTCTCTCTCTCTCTCTCTCTCTCTCTCTCTCTCTCTCTATATATATATATATATATATATATAAGTCTTACAAATTGATGTATTGTCAATAACAAGAAGCAATTTAAATATTTATTTATCATGTTTAAGGTGCCACCAACTAGGGATGGCAATGGGGGGCAGGTCTGAAGAATGGGGTCTTCGCCCCTATCCCACATGATTTTATCTTACCCAATCCCCATCTCGCCCTGCCTTGCCCCGCCCCGCATGACGAGGAAAATCTTCTTACCTCTTGGGGCCCTGCAAAACTCCATCCCACCTCATAAAACTCTACTTCTTGTTAATTTACCCACAACTATTACAATTGTTTTCAATAAAACCTGTTTTGTTAATAAAAATATATTTGAAATTACAAATAAATTTATCCTATCAAATCAAACTAATTTTTAACAAAAGTGTTTAACAAGACAATATCACAACAAAAACAAAAATCTCATAATACAAAATCAATGATTCAATAGTATATAAATTTGTTTATAATAAAGACAAAAGAAAATGTTAAAATTGGTACCTTATTTCCAACCATACTAAAAAAAAAAAAAGAAAAAAAAGAAAAAAGAGGCAAAAAGCTTTGTTGGGTAAAATAAAATAAGCTGATGATATGTTTATTTAAATAGTAAGGTTTTAGGGTATGAAAAAAAATTATAGTTTAACCATTATCAATACAGGGCGGGGTGGGGCGGGTCTAAAAATTCTAAACTCATCCCTGCCCCACCCCATGGTGTGGGACTAAAATCTCGCCCTATCCTTGCCCTACCACCTTTGCAGGGTAGAAAAAACCTGCGTAGTGTGAAGTGATAGGGGCAAGTTAAGTGGGGTAGGGCAAAATTGTCATCCCTACCACCAACGATAATTATTGCTAGGTACCACATCAGTTTAGAAGTATTTTTGTAGTAATTGATTTAGCATTTTTCCAATTGCTACATGTCACTTTTAATATATATATATATATATATATATATTGAGAATCTTTTTTAATACGTTTGTAATTTTAAACTAGGTAATAGTAGCAAATCTATTTCATTGTGAATATGCATCCTTGCACTAGTAAAACTAGTGTGTAAGTTGTGTATATGCACAGGTACAATTAAAAATAATCACAATTATATGGTTTAGATTATACATTTTTTTGAGACGAGGTTCAAATTATACATAATATTAGCTTAAGCATTTTTTTAATTATACAATTCTAAAATATGTAATGTTTCTCATTATATATATATATATATATATATGATTTAGAATTTAATTGGATTTAGACTCTTCGGTTTTTGTATTTAATAATTCACTTGCGACAAAAATTAAAAAATAGGTGGACTCATGGTGCAAAATTAGACTCCAATTAAAAAATGATCATAAATATTGATTAAACATTGATGCTGTTTTAATTAGTAAAGGTGTGGCATAGCTATGAAACTATTATATAAGAAAATATGAAAAGAGAATGAAGAGAAAAAGAGATAATATAAGAAACTGGAAATTTATGGAAAGTCCTAATGGTTACATTTTACTTTTATATATTACAATAAATCAGTTAAATGAAATATAATATAAATCCTAAGGTTACATGACTCTTCTTTTTTTTTTCTTTTTCTCTTTTGGTTGAAAACCTAAGGTTACATGACTTATACTATAAGTTGGATTATAATTTCTTTATCTGCATTTGAAGTAGGGTTATGGATACTTTATTCGTATTCTAAATATGATTAGACATAAAGAATTGATCCTAAAGTTATATAAAGAATTGTGGCTCAAATACCTAGCATCTCTGTCTTTTCAAGACATCCGAAATTCAAATCCTCCCTCTTCCGTTATAACTATCAAATTATTAAAAAAAAAATGGACACTAATTAAGATGGGTGCAGCTTGTGGCCAATGGCCAATACCACTGGACACGTTGCAATGTGGACATGTGTCTAAGACTGGACACGTGTTCGTATCCTAACGGGTCCAATGGCCACTAGACAGAAGCCAAACCCAATTAAGATTAGTCCTTATAATCTTTTTTTGAAGTAATTTAATCTTCACTATTTTCCATCCAAATAATAATAATAATAAGAATGAAAAAAAAATCAACAAGTCATAAAAACACTCTTCTATAGCTTGCCTGACAATGACATGCATCTAAATGGTCACAAATTAGGGTTCATGGATGGTCCCACTTGTCGCTATTGCTTCGTTTTTTAGAATGATTTTTTTTTTTTTTTTCATTGGAATCATGACCTCAAGTCATAAAAACACTCTTCATGAGATACCTATGTGGCAAACTAGTTGGATCAAAGAAAAGAACTTGTTTGAATACAGCGCTTCAAAACACTGGATCCATTGTGATGCTAGCACATATCATCACAACAAGTTTAATGCAATGGAAACATTAGGTGGAAGGTTTACCAAAGAATATTGTCCACTCATTAACAAGTGGTTTTTTACTCTCTTTTTTCACCTTTAAATTATTTGGCAGCTAAACATTCACACCTGGGTTGTAAAAAGAAACAAATAACATTAAGGATTCTCCATACTCCACTGAGTCCATTCCAAATAGTTTGAAGCCTGTGTACTCAGTCCTACGATATCAAATGTGCTGTCATCACCAAACTAGTAACACAGAATCCCAAGGGACCCATGCCTATGAAATCCATGCGTATGCACGTAAGAAAGATGGCAAAAGCGCAAGTTATCATCACTTCTATGCTACAAACAGATATATATTATGTATCGTATACATGAGTCTTTCCTCTCACGTAAGAGTAAACCACACACTTGTGAAAAGAAGAAGAAAAAAATTTAATATATATAGTTGAAAGAAAAAGTAATTTGAATAGGTTAACATTTTTAAAATTTTTTTTTTTTTGGAAACTGGACTCAAATTTCATTTAAGGCTATGTTTGTTTTGGCTTCAAACTAATTTTAGAAATGCTTTTTCGTAAAATAGGCCGTTTGGTTGGTCCGGAAAATTGGGTCAAACTGAAATGTTTTTAGTGTTGACCGTAAAATAAGAGCAATGGGGCGGAAAATGATTTCTGTTGTTATTTTCACTTCAAACCATTTCCGTTCCAGAGACGCGTAAAGAAAGGACTCATAGACGCATAGACGGGCAAACACAGAGAGAGAGAGAGAGAGAGAGAGCTTGAGCATGAGCACACCCACAAAACCCAGATCATGCCTCACCTCAGCCAAGCTCCGGCCAGCCCAGCCAAGTTCCGATCATGCCGGCCCACTGCCCAGATCACGTGTCGGCCAAACACCCAAGACCCACAAATACCGGTCTACCAAGATCTCAGCCCACCCCTCCCTCATCACCGATCCACCTCTCTAATCGCCAGCCATGCACCAACGAGCTCCGATCTTTACAACTAACCACAGGCCGTGCTCCACCAGGCTCTCCAACACACTGACCGCCACCACCGATCGCCGATCTGGCTGCTACCGACCACCAGCCCACTCCACTCCACCCCCAAACCCACCCGATCTGACCACCGCTGCCTCCATCCACTCCGATTCTCTCTTTCCCGGTCTCTCCTTCCCTCAATCTCTCGCTCTTTCTTCCCCCTCTCACTAAGTTTGTGAAAATGATGTTTTTGTTTTGATTTTTGTTTCTTGTGTTGTTTATATATTTTGATTCTATGTAATAATATTTGTTTGGATCTTAAGAAAATGTGAGAAACATGATAAAAATGGGTTTTCTAGAGCATTTTCAGTAAAACAACCAAACACTAGAAAATATTTTCCAAAGCATTTTTTGGAATGCAACCAAACACTTGAAAATATTTTCCTTTCTTGAAAATAGCATTTCCGGAAAATATTTGCATGAACCAAACACAGCCTAAATCAAAGAAGCACCAAAGTTTACAGAGTCATACACAACTGATGGAACCTCTTCCATCCAAAACAAATCAGGACTAACATAGTCATACGCAATTGATGGTGACAGTTTTTAAACCCCTTAAAACACAATTGGATTAACCTAGGTAATTAACCAAGTTGTTACTTAGTCCAAATTTCAAATCTAGGTTATCGCAATCAAACAATCATATCATGCAAAGCAGCGAAAAGATAAATAACACAATGATATGATCACCCAGGAAACCAAACTGGTAAAATCTGGGGAGGATTTAACCTAGCTATCCTCAAGGTAAACCTGAATCCACTATGAAAGAATCGAAGTTGTTCAATAGGACTTAGACCACTAACATCCTATTGCTACCCACCAGTAGAAAGTTACTGACATGACCACATACAAGCTCCGAAACCACAGACTTCTTCTTTCTTGGATTCTCCAGCAAGTACAAGCACACCCGCTTATGTTTCTTTAAGTTCTTATGGCAACAACTAAATGATCATCAAGTTCTTGAACGAATCTCCTTCTTGAAAATCCTAAGCTTGTGTAAAGGAAAGCTCCTCACAGATCTCACAAGAGATTTACACAAACAGCAATATGAGCAATACTAAAACGTGGTTAGGGTTTGCTTTATATACCTAGGGAAAAAAATACAAAACCCTAAACGTTTTAAATAAACTAGGACTGAGTTGGAATTCTGCAGAAAACGCATTCTGCCCGAATTTTGATTGATCGAGCGAAACTTCGATCGATCGAACCAGGCCAAAATGCTTTATTAAATTTGCAGCAACTTAAATCCAACTTTACATAAATGAACCAACTTTGAGCAAATCTAAACACGACTAAACATCTTGTTTTGATTATGGTTTGCCAACAATACACATTAGAGTTCTAAATACATAAGATCCTAAGTCTTTAGAACCTAACAAACTCCCCCTTTGGCAATCCGTGACAAAACACAACTAAAAGCTCAAAGTTTACAAAGAAAAGCCTTTTACATAAAAATATGCTCATAAAAACAAATCCAATCCTAACTAATATCCATCAATTGCAAGTGTAGACAGCAACTCAATTGAATCAACCTGTATATTTCCTGAAACACTAAACAAAATGCATAACCGCATGTGTGACAGAAAAACAAAAAACAGTAAATCAACAAATATGCAAACTAACTCTCCCCCTAAGTTAGATACATCAAAAACAATGTTAACTCCCCCTAAACAGAACATTCTTGTATTTTCCACACATATTCCCACATTTCATCTAAATCTCCCCCTTTTTGTCACGAATTGACAAAGATAACTCAAACAAAGAGTAACAAAGGTCAAGAGAAAATAGTCAATCAAGGGAACACAAAACAATTCAACTCTATAGAAAATAGAGACAACTCCCCCTAGGAACAACAAAGATGAAAAACAAGTTTCTCCCCTATAAAAATAGGAAACACAAAACAAGTGTTGGGAAAAACAATTTTGGGAAAAATTTAGGAGGTGGAGAAAAAAAACAAAATCCAAACTTAAAAACTAAGTTGAGGATACACATGAAAAAAAATACTCTCTCTTTCAATAAATGCAAACTTGACACTATGTGACCCATAAACAGTTGCATGAGTAGAGAAAATATTTGCACATTGATTATCCATCATATCTCTTAAGAAAAATATTTTCTACAATTCACACATAAAAATAGCATATACTAAAATGTACAAAGGACTCAAAAATTAATCAACCAATTTTTAAATCAAGTTGAGTACCCAATTTAGCAAAGTGTATGCTTGTTATGTGTGAAAACAATGAGAGATATGATTGCAAAACTGCAAGATGGATACAAAAAACAATGCAATGAATGTGAATCCTAAATATAGATGATGCATAAAAAAAAATTGGTCAAAAACTTAAAATGAAAATTTTTTAGTTTCTAACGGTCGAGAAACAACGTTGATCGATTGAAAATCTGGATAAGTGAATTTTTGAAAAACAGAGCAAGTTAATGTAGAAACTCCTCAAAGCACATTGTTTTATGAATAAAATGCATGAGAATGAGATTAAAAGTTTTTCAAAAACACTAGAATTTAACCCAGATCTTCCAAAAACAAGATTATCAATCAATTTTCATCAAATCTCAAACTTTAAACACATTTTGCATCAAAATCAAGGAATTTTCAATCTTGGATGGCCATAACAAGATCACACACAATATAATGTACCAAGTTTAGTAGAGAGTAACTTGTTTAGTGTGTGCAACTAGCAAAAGCTTTAAAAACATGTGAGGTGATATGTAAATAGAAATTAATCACAATTTCTACAAAATTCATCACATAGAATTTGAAAGAGACTATCACCAAAAAAGTTACATCATATAATTCCCACATCTCCTAGAAAACAAGCTTGCAATCATGTAAGTTTCTTGATTTCACCTCATAATATACACACCAATTTTATTTGAGCAGAAACTTATTAAAATAGTCGGGATAATGTACACATCGATTTTATTTGATTGATTTAACATTAAGTCCAATAATGTACGCACCAATTTTAAAATTTAAACCAAGGCTACACCTTATGTTCTTTTTGTGCATGTGCTACACTGTCTCGAGCACAAAATCTTACGATATGTACTAAGGTGTTCATGATTGGCTAGTAAACAGTGGTGAAATGGTTATTTATGCCTTTCTCAAAAGGTTCAAGTCCGACAGTCAAAGACATGTGACTTTAAGATCAAGATAAAGTGATAAAAAAACTATAAACATCTCTCACACAACATGCACTACAAAGCTCAAACTAGTAAAATGCAATAAATAATCTCATCCAAGCTAAACAAGGTATATAAACTTGTTATGTAAAAATAAAATGGCCAATCCCTAATTATAAATCCAAGATGTGAAATACAAAACACAAAAATATTTTTGGTTTTAAAAAATTTATGACCAAAAACAAAAAGCACACATTATGCAAAATGAAAAATGCAAATGCAATGCATGACAGTGCTTAACTAAGTTATAGAGGGTACATAAACAAGAAATAGCAATTTCTTAATTAACCCTTGAGTACATGTACAAACTAGTACATACTCACACAAAATCAGAAAAAGCTTAGCACTTATATAACACATACTTTTCAAGTTTCTCCATAATGTCAAGCATGTTCTAAATCAAGAGAGATATCATAATTCATGTAATCCTCAAGAAAAATAAAACAAGACTCAAAATAAAATATTCTTGTCTTTTTGAAAATTTTTCAATGTTTTTGGATTTTTTGTTATTAAAAAAAAAAACATTCTAAAAAAAACAAAACAACCAAAAACAAAAACAAGACATGTCCACAAACAATTGAAAGAATTAAATCAAGGACAAGTCATAAACACTCACTTTACATAATTTTTTCTCACCCATATAACACGAGTCTTCGGCTTTGTAGGTGAAAATCCATGAGAAGCAGAGTGTATTTGAGGGATTACACCAATCTTCTGAGAAAGACTAAAATCCTACAAATTCCTTTCACAAGTCAACGAGCTCAAATTTTTCAAAAAAATATGAAACAATTTATATGGACTTATGGTAGGAGAAATATCATCACAAATCCTAGACTGAAACACAGAATGCTTAAATTTCAGTTCATGATAATTAGGACGAATGTGACCGAAGACACCACAAAAGTGACAAACAGGAACAAATTTAGGAACATCAGTATTTCTAACAACAAATCTAGTCTCAGATTTTGGTTTTTGCCTCAACAAAGAACAATTTGGTCTAATATGACTAACAACACCACAAAGGTGACAAGTAAGCACAAAAACATATTTATTATGCTCTCTAACAGTAGGTTTAGACTTAGGTTTAGAAACTTCAGCGTCTACATCAGAACTTTTACCTTTGTCTAACCTAGCAAAATAAGCATTTTCTTTATTATTTCTCTTAAAAGGAGGGACATAAACTTTCTCAGTTTTAGGCTTAAGAGAAACAGAAACGCTTTTGTTATCAACAGCAGGCTTTGTACTAGTCAAATTTTCAAATTTAGCTTTAGATTCAACTAACTCTTGTTCCAAGCTTTTCATCTTCTCATCTTGAGAGAAAATTTGATTTCTCAAAAAATCATTCTTTTTATTAGATTCATCTAATCTAACAACCAATTCCTCTTTTTCAAGATTGGCCAATTTTAACTCTTTCTTGAATTTCTTAGCAATTTTCATAGATTTTAATAATTCCTTACGAAGAGTTTCACAGGCATCAATAAAATCAACAGAAACATGATAAAAAAGAAACTTCAAATTATCCATGACAACTGGGGTCAAGGATCAACTCTTAGATCAAAAGATCTAAAACAAAAGAGCTACCTGCTCTGATACCACTTGACAGTTTTTAAACCCCTTAAAACACAATTGGATTAACCTAGGTAATTAACCAAGTTGTTACTTAGCCCAAATTCCAAATCTTGGTTATCACAATCAAATCATATCATGTAAAGCAGCGAAAAGATAAATAACACAATGATATGATCACCCAGGAAACCAAACCGGTAAAAACCTGGGGAGGATGTAACCTAGCTATCCTCAAGGTAAACCTGAATCCACTATGAAAGAATAGAAGTTGTTCAACAGGACTTAGACTACTAACATCCTATTACTACCCACCAATAGAAACTTACTGACTCCGAAACCACGGACTCATTTTTTCTTGGATTCTCCAGCAAGTACAAGCACACCCGCTTGTGTTTCTTTAAGTTCTTATGGCAGCAACTGAATGATCATCAAGTTCTTGAACGAATCTCCTTCTTGATAATCCTAAGCTTATGCAAAGGAAAGCTCCTTACAGATCTCACAAGAGATTTACACAAACAGCAATATGAACAACACTAAAACGTGGCTAAGTTTTGCCTTATATACTAGAGGAAAAAATACAAAACCCTAAACGTTTTAAATAAACTAGGGCTAAGTTGGAATTTTTCAGAAAACGTATTTTGCCCGAATTTCGATTGATCGAGCCTAAGCTTCGATCGATCAAACCAGGCTGAAATGCTTTATTAAATCTGCATCAACTTAAATCCAACTTTACATAAATGAACCAACTTTGAGCAAATCTAAACAAGACTAAACATCTTGTTTTGATCATGGTTTGCTAACAATACATATTAGAATTCTAAATACATAGGATCCTAAGTCTTTAGAACCTAACAGATGGAACTTCTTCCATCCAAAACAAATCAGAACTAACATTTTGTTCAAATCTAGCAAGCACATATGCCACCTTATTTCCATCTCTCTTAATGCAGCTCATAGATATCCATTCAAATGCTCCCATCAAATGCTGAATGTCCCCAACAATATTTCTAAGTGCTGACTGGTTGTCCTTGGCCGAAACTATACTCCTCGTAGTATTGATATTGTCTCCTTCAACTATCAGTTCCATGAAAACGGTATCTGTTGCAAACTCCATCGCCTTACGACAAGTAAGCAATTTTGCCTCAAGTTAACATTTTAGTTTAACAAAAGCGGTAAGATTAAAAAAAACGGAGTTAAGAATGAAATTGATTAAAAATAGTTAATATATAACTAATAACATAAATAAAAATCTAAAAAAATAAGTTCAATATAATATATTATACAAATAGAAACAGTAATATATTGCTTAAACATATTATCAATTAAATGCTATTAACAAAATAATCAAATGTATGTTATTCAAGAAAATTAAATTAAAAATAAATCCAAATATAATAATTTTATAAAATAAATATAAGAATAAAAAGTATACCTTTTTTTTTAAAGAGAGTTTTAGTCTATAGCGTCCGTTTCTGATGATAACTCTTTATCATCAGACCAAGACACCAATCGGTTTTTGATATAGGCGATGATTGAACCTCAAATCTATTATTTAACCATTAGAGACTTTATCAATTGAGCTAACTATAACCCATTAAAAAAAAAAGTATACATTTTTTGACAATAGACAGTTCACCTATATCATATACCACTTTTATTATGATTAATTGAATGGATGTCCCCTTATAAATGGGAAAAAAGCAAAACCCTTAACATATTTGTAAAAAATAAAAGTAATTGAAAAATAATTTTCTTTTTCAAATTTTAAATGTGAATTGAATCGTAAAATATATAAAATTTTAGTAGAATGATTTTTCAGGCTTGGTCAAGAGAGAAGTAATTTTTAAATCTCACTACTTATATAAGTGAGAGGTTAAGTGCTTGTTGGTACAACCTATTTTCAGCTTTTTAAAAAGTGAGATTATTTGAAATATAGGGCTCGTTTAGTACGTGTGTTTAAATAACAATTTTTAGTTTTTTTGAAAATACATGTGAGTGAAAAAGTATGTGAACATACGTGTAATATTATTTAAAAACTGAAAACATGTGTTTAAAATGATATACCAAATGTGCCCATAGTATCTAGAAAAAAGTGAATTAAAAAAAGAAGAAAAAAAGTCATTTGAAACCATGTTATTACTAAACAAGTATGAAACTAATAATAGTTTTTTTTTTTTTTTTTTTTTTTGGGGGGGGGTAAGTTTAAACTTTTTTTTTTTTTTTTGAACGAGATTGGAGGGAAGCTAATGTATGATACTCTTAATTGAATAAAGTGTGGACAAGACATATTTTGTGGGAGCTAGCCCGGTCAAAACCAGGGGTGTCAAATGAGTGGGTTTGGGGTGGGCATAATTGGGTTGGGTATTTAAAACTCATTTACCCAATTAAAACCCATTTAATTAATTACTCCTAATCCAAACTCAACCCAACCCAATTATTATGGGTAAACCCCAACCCATCCAATTATCAAAATTACCAAAATGCCCTAAAGTGAAAAACTCAAATTTCTACGTTCAATCTTTTGCACCTATTTCTCAAAAAAAAAAACTTTTGCACCTAATTTTCTTGGCAAACAAACAGCAAAAAGAGATTGTGAATCTCATACCCAAACGTATCATCCAATCGGATCTTTCTCCACAACCTCACCAACCTTAGCTTCCAATTTTGAAACCACACCGAAATCCATAGCTAAAGTAAAGAATTAAAAGAGAGAGAGAGAGAGAGAGAGAGAGAGAGAGAGAGAGAGATTGCTTTTAAGAGGAAAAAGAAAAAGAAAAAGAAAACAAATCGCAAACCCTATCAAAGAAGTTGTTTGATTTTGACGTTGATCGGAGAACGAAGAAGCTGTTGTTCGTTCAATGGCTCAGCCAACTTGCCGATTTTGGTCCAAACCCTGGTACCGGGAGCGACCTTCTACTGGAGGTCCAAAATTGGAACATCGCCATAATTGTCAGTGAGCGGATCCTCCATCGAAAGCGATTGAACGCCGAAGGCCACGGCGGCTTCCTAGCAGCGCTTTAGCTTCTCAAGCTTCACGGCTTCTTTCTTGGTGGCTTTCTTGCTCTGAGGTTTGGAGGATTCATCTTCTTCTTCTTCTTCTTCTTCTTCTGGTTGTGGTTTTGGTAGCTAGGGTTCGAAGGACGACATGGATGTAGGAGCAGAGAGAGAAAGAGAGGGTTTTGGTTTGAATGGGTTTGAGAGAGAAGTGTTTGGAAGCCAAGAAAATCAAAGAAAATGAAAACAATGTTTGGAGGTTTTTTATTTTTATTTTTATTTTTATTTTATGGAAAGGCTAGGTTGAATTTGGGTTAAACGGGGCTCGATGGGTTTTTAGTTAAAACCCAATAATTATTGGGTCTAATTGGGTTGATACCCATTTAACCCAACTAATAATTGGGTGGGTTTGGATTTAATTAGAGTGGGCGAGTTTGGGTGGGCAAATGGGTTTGAACTTATTTTGCCACCCCTAGTCAAAACTGAAATTTCAGGGTTTCAATTGATACGATTTTAAAAATTCATTTCTTGATTTAAAACTAGCAAACTATAAAGTTTAATTTGTAACAATCTTATACATCATGGTTCAATTTGAAATTTTTGAAACCATATAGTTCATTTTGAAATTAAAATTTGAAATGTAATTTATTATTTTTTGCCTCATTTCATTTATTTTCTCTTTTCTTTCTTAAATTTGATTTCTTATGAATTGGAAAAATCTGAAATAAAATCCTTTTAGAGGTAGAGACTTTGACACACTTAATATACCCTATAGTGATCTATACATTGTATCATAAATCTTTATTGCCGCTTTCCATGCAAGTGAATCACTGTTGGCAACAATAAATATCTCATTAAGCAATGATAATGTGACATTAGATATATATAATTTAAAAAAATAAAAATTTTAATCTAGTAAACTTGTAATTGATTATACACTAAACACTGAATGAATCTATTACATGAATTTGTAGTCAATATGATTTTGAATCTGTTAGGTTCTAAAGACTTAGGTATTTATGTATTTAGAACTCCAATGTGTATTGTTGGCAAACCATGATCAAAACAATGTGTTTAGAAGTGCTTTAGTCTTGCTCAAAGTTGTGTATTTTATGTAAAGTTGGAATCGAGCTAATGCAGAAAGAATTATGCATTTCGGCCTGGCTCGATCGATCGAAGCTTAGGCTCGATCAATCGAATCTCGAGCAGAATGTTTTTTTCTGCAGATTTCCAACTCAGCCCTAGTTGTTTAAAACGTTTTTGAAAGTTTAAAAACGTGTACAAAACACCTTTGAACGTTTAGACCCCCAAATTACAACTTAACCAATTCAAGCAATATGTCAAACAACTAATGTGCGGAAACTTAACACATGCAATAATATGAAATTGGTTAAAATCTATCTAAGCCATAACATAATAAAACCACAGCAGATAATATAAAGGCAAAGATAGAGAGGAAGGAAGATGCAAACACAAAGACAACACGCGATGTGTTATCGAAGAGGAAACCGAAGTCCTCGGCGAAAAACCTCTCCGCCGCCCTCCAAGCGGTAATCAATCCACTAGAAAATACAGTTGGGATACAAGGACAGCAATAGACCCTCCAAGCCTAATCTACCCAGTGCACCTAAGCCCTCCAAGCTTCTTGCTCCAACGAGGTTGCGCCGAACCTTTTTCTTTTCTAGCTTCCCGGATTCAGCTACTAGACCGTAGCATCAACCAATGAAGATTGGTTCATTCCTAACTACTTCCCAGAAATCCAAACTACTGTCTCACAGTGATGATGATGGAGAGAACCAGGTTTGGTATAATGCCTCTCAAGGATTTGACAATGGAGAGGAAGAGAGTAGGGGAATTTGAAGAGACTCTAAGGTATAGATTGTGGGTGAAACAATCTGGTTTTTCTTTAGGGTTTCTCTCTCAAAATTCTCTCTGGAAGCTCTCTTTCAATCGTGGGTAAAAGGGGTATTTATACTGGAGTGGGAGAGGAATGTGAAACGACAGGTTTTACAAAACAGGGGTGGCTCGCGGCTTGACCTCGCGGCTTGACCAAGTCGCGAGATCCAGTCGCGAGTTAACCGTATGGCCAGTTGTCCTGTTTTGTTCTGTAGTGCTCCAGCTAGCATGACTGTTCATCTTCCAGCATGCTTGGCACGTGTGATGCTTCTGGCGGCTTGCAGCCGCGAGTCCCAGCCGCGAGTCTCTGTTTTCTTGCACACTCTTGAGCAAACTTCACTCTATCTCACTCACTACCCTTACAACAAACCCACCTAAATACAGGGTTACTAAATGCTGAATTACAAGCAAATTTGGCACGGAATAAAGCCAATTAGATGGTTGAATAAATTCAACCTTACAATCTCCCCCTTTGGCTATTCCGTGACAAAACCCTAAAACAGACTCTAGACTTAACATGTGAGTTGGGAACAGTTGAACAAAACTCACTCACACCTAACTCTAGAAGCTGTGAAGCACTTGAATCATATGAACATAATACTCCTGAAACACAACAATACACCATGATCATTGTAAGCAGAAAATTATAAATGCATATGAAACAGGCAATATGTGATCAAGCAAAGATGGAGTTAATAAACAAACCATGGCTTGATCAACCAAGTGAACACCACAAGGTAGTGATCACAGTGCTCATTCACACTTGGAATGAACACAAGGACATACAAGTTAACAAGCACAAGGCAAGACACTTGTATGCTCAACACTCAACCAATGCATAACACACAAGGCATGTGCATCTAGGAACAATCCTACAAGGGCACAAGAGTGACAGTACAAAAACCAAAATGCAGAACATTTAGATTAAAGTACTGATTTCAACATAGCATAAAGGCTGCATTAAGCAAGATACATACCATAAAACCTACAAACTATGCATAAAACATTAACCCTAAAAGCTTACAAAAGCACATGGGTACAAACACAAAAACATCCTGAAAAACATCATCAAAATATATTAAAGTTTAAACCAAGAGTATAAGAAATGAGTTATAAACAACTATACACAAAATACCCAAAAACATAAGCATATATAAACAGAGATTCTGAATTTGATAACTATGACAACTCCCCCTCAACACATTACTCCCCCTTAAGATTTGCTTTTCTGCTTTTCATCATTAATGACATAATTTCTCCCCCTTTTTGACCGGAATGGCCAAAGGGTCACTGGTCATGCTGAGTTGTGAAGCTGTCAAGTTTAGCAGCCAAGACATCAATCTGGTCTTGCATGGCTCTCATCCTGTCAGAGTGCTCAGTTTGGACTGCCCTGATCCCATCAAGTCTTTCCAGAATGATTTGGAAAGCATCTGGAGGTGTATCTGCAGAAGTTGAAGCTCTGGGTCTTTTGCCACTCCTCCTAGGTGTTGAGGTTGATGCATGCCCTGCTGCCTCTACTTCAGTCTCCATTGGGACACCCTCTCCTTCATCACCTTCATCTTCTTCTCCCGGAAGCCTAACACTTATCATTTTGCAGGTAAGCTTGTTAATTGCAGAGGGTGTGGACATGGGACTGATGTCTTGAGGGATTGGAACACCCTTCCTTCTAAAAATCCTCATTAGCAAACTGGGAAAGATCAATTTAGGCCTAGAGGTTGTTCTTGTCTCATCCACAATGGTGTCATATATGTGGGAACTTATGTCTATGAAATTCTTTTCTTTGAGATCCATCAGAAAAACTGCTCTAGCACAATTGATTGTAGTCAATTTCTTAATGGGATAGAGGTTAAACATCATGATTATTGTAAGACACCTCATGTCCACTGGAAAGGCAATGGTATTCAAACATTTCCCTTCTCTCTGCCCACCTATCCTTTGTTGAACTGTTTCAATAGAAACACTCCTATCTTTGTAATTGATAAATTCTTCATCATCTAATCCTTCAAGCCCTAATGCATCATCTATGACATGAGCATCCAAAACGAATTCTTTACCTCTCACCCAGCAACTTAATTCATTCTCCTTTATCACAGCATTTGAGTAAAATTCCCTAATTAGGGGTTCACACACAATAGGGAAACCACTCAGAAGCTTTTCCCATCCTCTTCCTTCAAAACAACTGGGAATAAAGGTTTGTCTTAAGTCCTCCAAATCTACAAATCTTTCTTGAATGATTCCTGCATTCAAGAAGTTATCCTTGTATCTCTCAAAGTGATGAACTGACCTAAACAGTTTAGAATCCATCTTTAATCTTTTGTCAGCCTTCTTTGCAGTAGATTTCTTCTTCTGAGGTGAGGGAGCCATCTGTGAACAATCAGAAAAGGCCACAACAACATAGAACAATATATGTGCATAACCAGTCAGTACCATGTAATTAACAAAGAGATATCATCCAAACAAATGAACTTTGAGCACTTAAACAATAAGCTACTTAGATCAATCACATGGATAAACCAAGCCTATGATAGGAAATACATGAACAACATGGAGAAACTATCCTAAAGGCAGATATATGTCATTGAGACATATAATGGAAAATTGAGATGACACACCATCAGTATTTTGAGGCTAACATAAGCACCCAACAGATTAACACAATAGAACAAGCTCATTCAGCACAGTAAAGACACAATATCCAACGGAACATTTTGAAACAACACAACAGCTTAAGATCAGATAAAATAAAAGACACACTAAGCTAAGCACAGGATGAAGACCAAAAAAAAAAAACGACTATCATCAACACAAACTTTAGCAACAGCATCCGCAAGCTAAGCATGAATAAGGAGCAAAATCCGAAAACACAAATCCATTTCTAAAACACAAACATATGCGAAAAATCAAAGGGAAAAGCACAAAATCAAGTATAAAAGGGTGCAAAACTGAAAACCCATACTTGTAACTTGACGATTTTGAGCTACAAGAATGCAACAATGGAGATTAGAAATGGGAGCACGGAGTGTTTGGGAGGGAGATAGTTTAGAGAGAAGATGAATAGTTCCAAAAGTTCGAGGGAAAACTGAAAAGAGGTTTAAAAACTGCTCCTGTTTCTGCAAAACACGCGTTTTTCGCGACTTCATTAAGTCGCCAGCTCAAGCCGCCAAAGCACTCATGAACAAAAATTTGAAAAATTTTTCTAAGTGTTTTTCGCGACTGGAAGGTCTACCCGCGAGTGAGTCGCGAGCTGAGCCGCGAAAATCTCTGAGTGAACCTCGCGACTGGACCTTCCACTCGCGAACAAGTCGCCAAAAATGACCAGCGAAGATGCGACTGAGGCTCGCGGCTTGACATACTCGCGACTGAGCTGCCAAAACAGGGCAAAACTGTATTTTTGAAATTTTCAGATTTTTCAAACAAAATACTTTCCAAAAACACCTAAAACACTCAAAAATCTTTTTGTGCTTGAATTAACAAAGATTGAGCATGTGAAAACGCATTTCATAAAGTACAATCACACAAATGAATATGGCATTTATTGAACATAAACTTGTGTGTTCTGTGTGGATATCAACAATGAGATAGTCCTTCGTCTAATGTGAAGCTTCAATGATTAATTCAACCAAGGCATACACAATTAGCACTAGATCATGTGACCCATCTCAATTATAGAAATATGTATATATGACCTCCCACACAACTTGATAACATAACTTGGAGCTTATCATTTGACTCCACTTTCAATCATAACATATGATCTTTTTGATCTTTTGAGGCAATCATCTCTCATTGTGAGAGTGATATATGACATTTCACTTTAAAGAACAGGCCTTTGGCCTTTTTGAATAAACATTCACTTTAATATAAGGTCGCTTACCCTTTTTCCTAGTCAAATACTAGAATGTGCGACAGGCTTTTGCAGCTCAATATCTCTTTTCATTTGGAGATTTACATTTGGTGAGCTCTTTTTAGCAAAACAAAAATAAAAAGTGGGAAGATATATAGACACAAGTCTATGCAAGTCTCAAGATCAACATAACCATTCACTAATCATTCATGACAAGTTTGAAGATCTATTTACAACAATCACATAGATTTCAAGATTTTTCCCACAGTGATAAGAGTGCATGTAAACAAGCAATGCTCGAAAATGCACAAAGCCATTAGCCCAAAGGTACAAGGCAAAACAAGTTTTGAGACAAGACTCAACAAAGTCAATCAAGCTTTTTGATTTTCTAATTTTTATGTGATTTTTGGATTTTTGACACAAGAAACAAAAAGATTGATAAATCAAAATTAAAAATATTTACAAGTAGATAAGCAAACAACCAACATCAAAAACAGCAAGCAAACCAAACAAACATTGTCACAAAGCATAGGAAGTATTAATGCATGGACATGTTGTAATGCTTATGCATGAGTACCCTTTTTCACCCACACGTCACTTGCGTTTGGGGTGATTTCCTTATAGGATTGGGTACGGGAGTTAGGGCTTTCAAACCTTCGTGAGAAGCTTTCCAAGCAGTTGGTGAATGCACCAATCATCTTCATCACGTTCATCATTCCGGGATCTCCATTTTGATCTCTAGATTGATCACCTGCCCAAATTCTCCTATCATTTCTGGGTCCTCCTGACCTTTGAGAAGTTGCACTGTTCTTTGCTCTCAGCTTTTGGCAATTTGGTCGAGTATGCCCTTGAAGTCTACAATAATGGCACACATAAGTTCCTCTAGGACCTCTTTGTGGTTGTGGACGTGACTTGGCACGAGATTCAGACCTGCCCACAGACTGATTACGAGGATTCAGCATCCGTTGGTCCACCACATTCTTCTTCTCCTCCACCTCGAGCTTCACACCAGTAAGGTCAGCTACAACTGGATCTTTGGCCTTTACAAACTTCACTTCTTTAGTGACATTTCCAGATGAACTACTTCCTCCGGTATATCCCAATCCAGATTTGTCTGAAAAGCTCTTTTGAGATGATATAACATCATCTAGCTTCTTGGTGGTGACCCTCTCTATTTTAACATTCGCTTGCACAACCTCATTCTCAAGAAATCTCACTTTTGTGTAAGTTTCGGACAACTCACCATTCAGTGTTTCTATCTCACATTTGGCCTCCCTATATCGAATTAGGAGAGTTTTGTAGTCCTCCTTAGCCTTCTTCATTTTTCTCATAGCAGCCTTGGCCACCCTTGTGTACTCACCCGACTTCTCCAAGAGTGAGTTATAATTCTCTTGAAGATTTGCTGCGCTTTCATCTTCTTCAGCATCTGATTCTTCAACAATTCATAGTGATTCATCATCACTATGTTCTCCAAGGTCTCGTACAAGCAGATTTAACTCATTCGAAGACTCAACATGAGCAATAGTCATAAAAGCTGAATAGTTCCCCTCTCCATCACAGCTCTCTTCAGATTCTGAGTCAGACGAATCCGAGTCACTCAAGGTCGTGGCATACACTTTGCCTTTTGATTTCAAATCATTCGGACATTCCTTCTTAAAGTGTCCATGCCCGTTACATTCAAAACAAGTGACACCTTGTGTGGGTTGGGATTCTTTTCCATCTTTCTTTTTGAAATCCCTCTTCTCCCTTCCAGAACTTTGGAATTTTCTTTTATCATCAAATTTGCCATTATTTTTGAATTTCAAAAACTTTCTGAAATTTTTGACAAGGTAGGCTACATCTTTGTCAACCACATCTTCTCCCGATGAGTCTTGATCTTCCACCTTCTCATTAATGGTCTTTAGAGCAAGGGATTTACTCTTCCATTGATTGGGCAGCGACATCTCATAAGTCTGCAGAGAACCAACCAGCTCCTGTACTTTGATGTCGTCAAGATCCTTGCTCTCTTCAATTGCTGTCACTTACGAAAACTTTCAGGCAATGATCGAAGGATCTTTCTTACAATCTTTGAGTCCTCCGTTTTCTCCCCCAAGTTGAACTTACTGACAACCACCTCATTTAGTTTTCCATAGAAAGAGTCAAAAGACTCATCCTCACTCATTTTGAGCTCCTCAAACCGAGTGGTCAGCATTTGTAACTTGGTGTCTTTCACTTTCTTCGTGCCTTCATAAGTGGTTTCCAGAATCTCCCATGCTTCTTTGGCAATGGTAATGTGAGAAATCCTGTGAAATTCATCTGGAGACACACCACAGAAAATAGCATTGAGTGTTTTACTGTTAGCATTAGATGCAGCAAGTGCTGCCTTATCCCATGTGGCTTTGGCTGCCTCAGGTTTGGTCCAACCAATCTCAACAGCATCCCAAACGGATTCATCAATAGAACACAGAAAAGCTCTCATACGAACCTTCCAAAAAGCATAATTACTACCATCAAAATATGGAGGTGCATTTAGGGATTGAGACCTATCCATCTCAAAAGGGAGTCAAGGATCACACAATGGTAATGAAACCAATAGCAGTGTACCCGCTCTGATACCAATTGAAAGTTCAAAAACGTGTACAAAACACCTTTGAACGTTTAGACCCCCAAATTACAACTTAACCAATTCAAGCAATATGTCAAACAACTAATGTGCGGAAACTTAACACATGCTATAATATGAAATTGGTTAAAATCTATCTAAGCCATAACATAATAAAACCACAGCAGATAATATAAAGGCAAAGATAGAGAGGAAGGAAGATTCAAACACAAAGACAACACGCGATGTGTTATCGAAGAGGAAACCGAAGTCCTTGATGAAAAACCTCTCCACCGCCCTCCAAGCGGTAATCAATCCATTAGAAAATACAGTTGGGATACAAGGACAGCAATAGACCCTCCAAGCCTAATCTACCCAGTGCACCTAAGCCCTCCAAGCTTCTTGCTCCAACGAGGTTGCGCCGAACCTTTTTCTTTTCTAGCTTCCCGGATTCCGTTACTAGACCGTAGCATCAACCAATGAAGATTGGTTCCTTCCTAACTGCTTCCCAGAAATCCAAACTACTGTCTCACAGTGATGATGATGGTGAGAACCAGGTTTGGTATAATGCCTCTCAAGGATTTGACAATGGAGAGGAAGAGAGTAGGGGAATTTGAAGAGACTCTAAGGTATAGATTGTGGGTGAAACAATCTGGTTTTTCTTTAGGGTTTCTCTCTCAAAATTCTCTCTGGAAGCTCTCTTTCAATCGTGGGTAAAAGGGGTATTTATACTGGAGTGGGAGAGGAATGTGAAACGTCAGGTTTTACAAAACAGGGGTGGCTCGCGGCTTGACCTCACGGCTTGACCAAGTCGTGAGATCCAGTCGCGAGTTAACCGTATGGCCAGTTGTCCTGTTTTGTCCTGTAGTGCTCCAGCTAGCATGACTGTTCATCTTCCAGCATGCTTGGCACGTGTGATGCTTTTGACGGCTTGCAGCCGCGAGTCACCCACGAGTCCCAGCCGCGAGTCTCTGTTTTCTTGCACACTCTTGAGCAAACTTCACTCTATCTCACTCACTACCCTTACAACAAACCCACCTAAATGCAGGGTTACTAAATGCTGAATTACAAGCAAATTTGGCAAGGAATAAAGCCAATTAGATGGTTGAATAAATTCAACCTTACGGTTTTAGGGTTTTCTAATTTGTCCTAAGTATAAAAGGCAAACCCTAGCCACGTTTTAGTGTTGCTCATATTGCTGTTTGTGTAAATCTCTTGTGAGATCTAGAGGAGTTTTCCTTTACACAAACTTAGGGTTTTCAAAGAGAATATTTTTTCTACACCTTGATGATCAACTCGGTTGTTGCCATTGAAGTTTAAAGAAAACACAAGTGGGTGTGCTTGTATCTGGTGGTGAATCAAAGAAAGAAGGAATTCGTGGATTCGGAGCTTGCACGTGGTCGTGTCAGTAAGTTCTACTGGTTGGTAGCAATAAGAAGTCGAGCATGGGGGCTTGTAAGTCTTCTTGTATGAACTTCGATTCTTTCAAGATAGTGGATTCAAGTTTACCTTGAGGATAGCTAGGTCAAATCCTCCTCAAGTTTTTACCGGTTTAGTTTCCTGGGTGATCATATCATTGTGTTATTTATCTTTCCGCTGCTTTGCATGATATGATCTTTGTGATTGTGATAACCTAGATTTGTTAAATTGGACTAAGTAATAACTTGACTAATTACCTAGGTTAAATCAATTGTGTTTTAAGGGGTCTAAAAACCATCAAGTGGTATCAGAGCGGGTTGTTCTCTTGTTGTTGATCTTTTCATCACTGAGCTGATCCTTGACTCCTGTTGTCATGGAACACGGACACTTTATAGTTATTCCTCCTCACTTTGATGGGAATAATTATGCTTATTGGAAAGTAAGGATGAAAGCATTCCTGAAATTGATTGATGAGAGAGTCTAGAACTCCGTTGAATATGGATGGGAGAAGCCCACTACTCCTGTTAGTGAGTGGGAAACTTCTTAAAAAGAAGCAGCTGCGTTCAATAGCAAGGCTATGAATGCTATCTTTAACACTGTTTCTATTGAGGAATTTAAGAGAATCTCTAATGTTGAGTTTACTCATACTACTTGGAATATCCTCCAGACTGTGCATGAAGGCACAAAGGCTGTCAAAATCAATAAATTGTAGCAATTGACTTCTAAATTTGAAAGCATTAGGATGTCTGATGATGAATCTTTTGATGAATTCTATGCTAAATTGAATGATGTTGTTAATTCTGCTTTTAACTTGGGTGAAATCTATGATCAACCTAAAATTGTTAGGAAGATTCTTAGATCTTTAACTGAAGACTTTAGACCTAAGGTGACTGTCATTACTGAAAGCAAGGATGTGGACTCCATCCCTGTTGATGAACTTGTAGGATCTCTTCAATCCTATGAGTTGGATCTACCCAAAACTACCAAATCCAAATCAATGGTTCTTAAGTCAATTAATGATGTTGAAGGTGGTGGATTTGATAATGAGCTCTCTGCTACAGAAATTGCTTACCTTGCCAAGAACTTTAGAAACTTTCTCAGAAATAGTAACAGAAAGGCAAGAGGCATGAACACTGCTGAACCTAGAAACTTTAGGAAGCATGATCCCACTAAGGTTAACAATAATGATAAACCTAGAGAAAAAGTAGGTCAATCTTCTAATAATTCTTTGGGTTCTCAGTGTTTTGGATGTCAAGGGTATGGTCACATGAAATCTGAATGTCCTACCTATTAGAAGTCTAAGGGTAAATCTATGGCTGTAACCCTTAGTGATGGTGAAGTTTCTGATAATGAGTTTGATTGTGATGAGGATGGAAACTTCATTGCTTTTATCGCTACTGCTGTAGTCAATGAGAGCATATCTGTTGAAGAGAACCCTTCTGATGGGGAACTCTCTAAAGATGCAGATCTTCAAAAGGCTTATAATAAACTTTGCAAAGGATGCTATGAATGTTGAACTTGGCCTGAAGAAAATTGAATCTCTTGAGCTTGATAAGAAGAATTTGCTTGTAAAACTGTTTGATACTAATGAACTTTTGAACGATGTAAAAACTGAGAATATACTTTTACTTGATAAAGTTAAATCTTTGGAACTTGATTTATTTGTTGCTAGATCTGCTAGTTCTAAACTTGTTCAAATGTTGAGTGTTCAAAAGTCTCCTTCTGACAAATCTGAATTAGGTTATGTTGAAAGCATTTCTGTGTCTGCTCCCCATTCCATAAACTTTGTCCCTTCATCTTCTTTTGAACCTTCTGTGAGTGAGATTGTGAGTGAAACTGTCAAACCCCCTGTGAGTGAGGTTGTCAAACCCATAGAAGTTTCATCATCTAGGAAGATTAGGGTTGATCTGAAAGAGTCTAAGAAGCCTACCCTATCTAAGGACAAGACACAAGATAAACCTGTTTGGGTTTGTCACTTTTGTGGAAATTCTGGACACATACGTCCAAACTGTTACAAGCTGCAAGCTGCAAAGAGAGCAAACAAACCAAAAGTACCTGTGCCTCAAGCACAAGATCCTATGGTACTTATTGATGAATTGGTAAAAGCTTTAAACCTTTATTCCAATCATAGAGTTGGTAATCATTCCTATGTGAATAAGAACTCCAATGCTCATGGTGCATCTAAAAGGTTTTGGATGCAAAAGACTCGAACTAACTGAATATTTCTGACATAGTCCTTTTGCTTCATTGCTCTACCCTTTGTGACCATTGTTCTTTGGTTTTGTTTTGTTTTGTTTTTTTTTTTTTTTTTTTTTTTTATTATTATTTTTATTTATTTTTATTTTTTTTAGGATTTGCATTGCATAACATTCATGCATTTTATTCTAGGTGTTTTTTTTTAATTAAAAAAAAAGGGAAAAGGGAAAAAGGGAAGAAAAAGGAAGCAAAGAGTGTTTTGTACTATTCTTCTTGGTTTTTGAGAACAAGGTTGGTCAATTTATTTTCACATAACATGTCGTTTGTACCTTGTTTAGCTTTGATGAGCTTACTTTTTGCACTTTACTAGTTGAACCTTTGTACTGCATGTTGTGTGGGAAAGATGTTTATGGTTTTTGATTACCCTATCTTGATCTTGAAGTCACATGTTTTTAACTATCGGACTTGAACTTTTAGAGAAAGGCATAAATAACCATCTCACCACTGTTCACTAGCCAATCATAAACACCTTAGTGCATATCATAAGATTTTGTGCTCGAGAAAGTGTAGCACATGCACAAAAAGAACATAAGGTGAAGCCTTGGTTTAAATTGCTTAATACTTAAAATTGGTGTGTATATTATGAGGCATAAATTCAAGAAACTTACATGATTGCAAGCTTATGATCTAGGAGATGTAGGAGTTATATGATGTAACTCTTTAGGTGATAGTCTCTTTTAAATTCTTTGTGATGAATTTTGTAGACTTTGTGATTGATTGCTATTCACATATCATCTCACATGTATCTCAAGCTTTTACTAGTTGACACACCACACAAGTTACTCTTTGCTAAACATTGTACGTGTTATTATGTGTGTTTATGGTCTGACCAACCAAGTTTTGCAAATACTTTGAATTTTGTGCAAAATTAATTTGATACTTGAAAATTTATGGAGAATGCAAGAAATTTTGATTTTGGGAATTTTGGGCTTAAATTCTTGTTTTTGAAAATCACATCATCACATACTCATGCATTTTGTTCTTCAATTTCAATGCTTTGAGTTGTTTCTGAATTTTTTTCAAAAACTGTGTTTTTCCTCAAATTTAGTGAGCCTCTGCCCATTTCGATTGATCCATTCTATTTTTCGATCAATCGAAAATTTTTAAAATATGTTTTAGAGAGTCTCTGTCTATTTCAATCGATCGAAATTGATTTTCGATCAATCGAAATTTTTTAAAATTGTTTTATCAAGTCTCTGTCTGTTTCAATCGATCGAAGATGTTTTTCGATCAATCAAAACTCGTGAATCAAGTTTTTTTAAAACTCAGATTGGACTGTTTAAAAACTTACTTTTTCAAACTTTCCTCTATCTCTTCGACTTGGCAAGGCTCCACTGAGGATTTTTTATCGTTTTCGGCCAAAATTTTTGCAAGGTTTTTCTCTCCCAAGGCTGGTAAGACCCTTATACCCTTCCTTTTGCATTTATTTTAATGTTTTCATGCATAAACTCATGCATTTTTAAGGGGAGTTTTGGAACTTTTCACTATTGGGATTTTTGTTGAATCAATCCTCCTTTTCTGAAATTGATCATTGGGTTTTGCTTCTATATTGTTATATTCATGATATATGTTGGTTAATTTGATCAATTTGGGGCTTTGTGAAAAATTGAAAATTCTAGGGCTTGTAATTAACTTGAATTGGGAATTTTGTTCAAATTTGGCTAAATTGATGAAATTGGCTTGTTCAATTGATGTAATTGGTCATTATTTTCTGAAATCTATCTTGTATGATGATCAATTAGTCAATATCTTTCAAATTGATCAAGTGGTTTTTTTTCAAAATTTTGGGGTTTTTGTGTTAAAACTCTATGCTCAAGCCAATTTTGTGAATTTGAACTTAATTGCACTGCATTAGGACATGCATCATGCCATTTAAATTATTCATGCATCATATAGTTTTTGCTAACTTGCAGTCTGCCCTTTGTATTTTTTTTTTTTTGTTTTTGTTCCTTTACTTTGTGTTTTGGTCCTTATCTTAGTACCATGCCTAGGAAAACTAGAGCTCATAGGACCCCTTCCACTTCCTCTGAGTCTCCCTCTAGGAGTGAGGTGTTTAGGAATGATAGAAGCAGAGAGGCCTTTGAGACTTTGAATAGTAAGCGTAAGATTTGGGCTGAGCATGCTGTGATTTTAGATGAGATTGATCCGGCCATTAGGGCTAACTTTGAGTCTAGAGGTTGGTTGCCTCTCTTAGAGATAGATCATCCACCCCCGACTGCCCTGATTAGAGAGTTCTTCTCAAACCTCTCTTGCCACGACTATGATTCCAACACCCTTGTTAGGAGTTGGATACGAGGTGTTGAGTTCACCATTACCCCTCGGGTAGTGGCTGAAGCTCTTAGGGTTCCGGTTGTTCGGGAGCCTGACTATCCTTATGATAAGTCTCCTCCCTTAAATGTTGTCATGTCATACATCACTGGGTCATCTATCCAGTAGGGTTCTGATCCTCGGATCACGTCCTCTGAGCTTACCGAGACTGCCTATCTTTTCTTTAGGATAGCGTGTCATTCGTTATGACCTATTTCTCATCTCTACACCATCCCTTTAGAGCGATGTGTGTTTTTGTATGCGTTCGTTTTTGGTGCGTCTATCAGTTTCCCACATCTGTTCCTTCGTTCTTTGAACGAGGTTCATAGGAGGTCTGCTGTAGGGCATGCGCTTATTCATCCTATTTTCATTCATAGGATTCTACTATTTTTGGGTCTAGCTGGTTTCCCTTCTGGTGAGCCTGTTCATGCCGTTGCTCCCATAGATACCACCTTTCTTAGACAGAGGGCTGCTCACTTGAGAGTTGTTCCTTCGCGTCCTAGAGGTGCGTAATCTAGTGATGTTCCCCCTCCTCCCTCTTCTACAAGTGCTAATGCTGCTAAGACGTCTGGTGCTGCTGCTGCTGATGCTGATGTTCCTCCACCGACTACTTCGGATGATTCAGACATTCGACGTACGTTAGATCATGTCTTGACCATTCAGGCGGCTCATGGACAGATTTTGGTGGACGTGCTCGATGAGATCCGTGCCTTGCGTGTGGAGTTGGCACAATTTAGATGCTCTTCCACACCACCTCCCTTTTGATGATGGATTTTGTTTGCCCTTTGGCATTCCGTCAAAAAAAAAGGGGAGTACTTTGTAGTGTTTTTGTTTTCAGGGGGAGAGTATTTTGTTGGTTGGAGCTTGTGGAGTTTAAATTATATCTAGGTGCTTCACATTGTATTTTAACTTTTTAGCTCTTGCCATGTTTTTTATGGGATATTCATGGTAGGAGGAGTGTTATTTTTTGTTACCTTATATGTTTCTTGTTTTAAACTATTTATTGATTTATATTTATGAGTTATTCATTGATATATGTCTTTATTGTGTGTTGTTTGAAATTAAGAATTTAATTTGATTACTTGTATTTTTTCCACACATGCGGTTATGCATTTTGTTTAGTGTTTCAGGAAATATACAGGTTGATTCAATTGAGCTGCTGTCTACACTTGCAACTAATGGATAGTAGTTATTATTGAATTTGTTTTATGAGTATTATTTGTGTAAAGGGCTTTTATTTTGTAAACTTTGAGCTTCTAGTTGTGTTTTGTCACGGATTGCCAAAGGGGGAGTTTGTTAGGTTCTAAAGACTTAGGTATTTATGTATTTAGAACTCTAATGTGTATTGTTGGCAAACCATGATCAAAACAATGTGTTTAGAAGTGTTTTAGTCTTGCTCAATGTTGTGTATTTTATGTAAAGTTGGAATCGAACTAATGCAGAAAAATTATGCATTTCGGCCTGGCTCGATCGATCGAAGTTTAGGCTCGATCGATCGAACGAAGTTTAGGCTCGATCAATCGAATCTCGAGCAAAATGTTTTTTTCTGCAGATTTCCAACTCAGCCCTAGTTGTTTAAAACGTTTTAGGGTTTTCTAATTTGTCCTAAGTATAAAAGGCAAACCTTAGCCACGTTTTAGTGTTACTCATATTGTTGTTTGTGTAATCTCTTGTGAGATCTAGAGGAGCTTTCCTTTACACAAACTTAGGGTTTTCAAGGAGAAGATTTTTCTACACCTTGATGATCAACTCGGTTGCTACCATTGAAGCTTAAAGAAAACACAAGCGGGTGTGCTTGTATCTGGTGGTGAATCCAAGAAAGAAGGAGTCCGTGGATTCGGAGCTTGCACGTGGTCGTGTCAGTAAGTTCTACTGGTTGGTAGCAATAAGAAGTCAAGCGTGGGGGCTTGTAAGTCTTATTGTATGAACTTCGATTCTTTCAAGATAGTGGATTCAAGTTTACCTTGAGGATAGTTAGGTCAAATCCTCCCCAAGTTTTTACTGGTTTGGTTTCCTGGGTGATCATATCAATGTGTTATTTATTTTTCCGCTGCTTTGCATGATATTATCTTTGTGATTGTGATAACCTAGATTTGTTAAATTGGAATAAGTAATAACTTGGCTAATTACCTAGGTTAAATCAATTGTGTTTTAAGGGGTCTAAAAACCATCAGAATCGACTCTCACATAAGGACCAATACACTTTTATTTCGACATTTTTGTTTTTTGTTTTTAATTTTTTTGGTAAACACGGTCAATTTTTGTATTATTGTATATCAACCATCATAATAAATATTGTTAGGTTCTAAATATTTAGGTATAAATGTTTAGGTTCTAAATGATTTGTGTGTTGGCAAACCGAATTCATAAACTTGTCTAGGAATAGATCTTAGTGTCTATGAAGTGTTCTACACATTGCTCAAAGTGCTACAAGTCATAATTCAAGAACGTACAAGTTGCAAGTTCAGGATTTTGAAAACCAAGCTAGCTCAACCAATCGAGAGAAGCCTTCGATTGATTAAGATGTGATCTGCAGAATTTTTTTTTGAAGCCCAATAGCCCATTAAATGTTTAGTGTTTCAGTCTGACTTACTTGGTATATAAGGAAAACACTAAAGCACATTTTCCAAGTCTTGGAGAGCTACTCTTGAGATTTAAGAGGTTTTGTGCTTCTACTCTTTCAAGCATTTACCAGAGTTCATTCACATACTACAAGTACTAGTGGAATAAAGTTGCAACTCAAGCTTTATCAAGTGTATTGAAGATCAAAGGAATGAACTAGAGGTTCATGCTGGAGCAGATCCACATCAAAGAAGTTTGAGAGTTTCAAAGCTAGGTTTGATAATCATAGTTAAGTTTACTACGAATTAAATATTCTTGACTTTAAACTTCTACTTGATATAGTGGATTGTTCTTCTTGGGGTAGTTTCCCCTTGATTTTTTACCTTGAAACTATTTTGTTTTATTGGTTTTCCTGAATCATTATATCTGTGTCTTATTTACTTTTCCACTACACAATATGTGTATGTGCAAGTTAGATTATCAAGGCAATGTAAGAGAATGAATGATGAAACTGTACATTTAAGTGAAAAGGCTTAAGAACAATAAAAATGGAAACTTTAACACTTTAATGTCTAGAGAAATGCAAGTGCTAAACCAAGAAAGTAAGGAAGGCATGGGAAAATATGTGGAAAACCCTTTGAAAGGGATAAAATAAAACCACAAGTGAGTGAAGGGGAGAATGTGCCTCACTCTTCTAGCTCTCTATTATGTAAAAGTCAAGGTTTTCATACAATGGTGATGTTCTTCCCAAAGAAAGCCTTTGTTTCTACCTTACTTTTCCTACCCAAGCTTCTACCTCTTTCTCACTATCTTTCTAGGTTCTTGCCCTAATTGTTTAGCAACATGTTCATCTCTTATAGTACGAGAAATGTTGTTAGGTACATAAGGATAGGTGTCAGACCCTAATTTCTCCATTTGAATCCTAATAAAAGCTATTGTACTATGTTAAGGCTGGAGGAGAGAGAAAACACGTCGATGTTAGGGTAGTAGGGTGAAAGGCAGCTCTGCTACAACGTGGGGAGCAAGCCACAAACAAGGAAAGAGACATCAGGAATACTAGGAGTAATGAACATGTCCTCAGCATTGGTCCAACACAAGCTCAGCCAATTAGGGTGTTTTATAACATTTGACCATAAGAGGTCGCTATCTCCATTTTACGCTAGTGTTGGGTATCCATATCAGGTGCAAATCTCACTCTTCCCTCCAAGATGGTCACGCTATTGGCACGGGCCAAAGATCCACTTTTTCAGCCAACATTCTCCTTCCTTTCCTCACAACTAGCCCACGGTATGGTTCAGATCCAACCACGTCAACATTCACACATGCCTTGGCTGGTGTTTTGTACAATATGTGTGATGTATGTTTAACTTAGATCTATATAATTGACTTACATATCAACCTGGCAATAAAATTAGGTTAAACACTATGCTTTCAGTGTTAAAAAACCAATGGCAAAGCCACTTAATGACCGAGGGGGGCCTAGACCCCCCCAAAATTTTTGAAAAAACTTAAAACTTTTTTTTTTTGGGAAATATCTTAAATAATTTGAAAATTTCTAAAAAACCTTATCATTTTGCCCCCCGTATTTGATAATATACATATATATTTAAGAAAGTAAAAAAAATAAAAATAATTTTCATTTAAATAAAATACGATCCATAAATACATATGTCAACCAATTATAATAATTAAACATTTAACATCTTTAAAATGAAACACATAAGTATTTTAACAATTACCTCAACAAATAAAATGGAAAAATTGAGTTATGAAATATTGTATGTTACTATTTTACATTTCATACACACACAATATATATATATATATATATATATATATATATGACACCCTAAAGATAAATTCATGACTCCGCCACTACTAAAAACTAACAAATATTATTTGCCTTGGTGAATATTATAATTTCTGTGATTAATATCACTTATTCTTTTATTGAACAAAACGATAGATCCAACTAATGAATGTGGATGAAGGCAAACGGAAAAATGTTTGTTTAGGATAGTTTTAGAAAATTCTATAAATAGGGAGATGCCATCTGACTTTATATTTATACTAAGCTGAAAAGAAAAGGCTTTGTATCCCCGTGTACTAGTCAAGGTAATTTTTATTGGCTCTTGCAAATGATGCATGTATCATGTATCTCCTACTTACTTCTAATGAATTTACTAAATCTAAGCAATAAAAAATAAAATAAGCAATTGATAAAAAATGACTTGGCTTGGCTTGGGAGAATCAAATATTGATGATTGGGATTTGAATATACAATTATATATATATATATATATGTGTGTGTGTGTGTGTGTGGGTGTGTGTGTGTGTGTGGGGGGGGGGGGGGGGGGGGGGGGGGGGGGGGGGGGGGGGTGAGGATTGATTAAATAGAGTAATCTTTAAATTCCGCTACTTATATAAGTGAGAGGTTAAGTGCTTGTTTAGTATAACTTATTTTTCTTTCTCAAAAAAAATAAAAAGAAAAAAGTATAACTTATTTTTCAACATTTTAAAACCTTTTAAAATGGGGAATTGTTTGAAATATTGTATCTGGAAAAAAGTGAATTAAAAAAAATTATACTAACAAAAGTTATAAAAGAATTTGTCATTAATATTATTTTATTGTAAAAAAATTATTTGATTAAATAATAAGTATTATATATATTTTTTAATTGTGTATGAATAATGCTACATGTACAAATTATCTTATAACATTTTTACAAATTGTTATTGTGACCTGTAGGGTCATAATTTGGAACCCAAGTCCAAAATGTATGGAGTCTTGATTCAATGAGCTCAATACAATAAATTTATAGAGAATGGGTTGGAAACTTGGACCTTAGCCCTTGATGATAAAGAAAGAAAGATAACATAGGTTTACTAGGGAGAGACGTCCTCGGATTTTACCCGAGGAGGTTGATTCTTAAATAAAGTTCGTAATACGTTGTTACAAGTCTGGTCTCCAGATTTGCTCCTCCAATTGGCGCCGTCTGTGGAAACCTGGTGTTTTAGCGAGTTGAACGCTCAACATACCGAGGCGATGTAGCGATATATCGACCATTGGTGGAGGAGACCATTTTGGCTGTGGCGCATGCTATGCAGAGGATTGCTCCGTACGGAACTATATTGGGAGCAAATCTGGAGACCAGACTTGTAACAAAGTATTACGAACTTTATTTAAGAATCAACCTCCTCGAGTAAAATCCAAGGACGTCTCTCCCTAGTAAACCTATGTTATCTTTCTTTCTTTATCATCAAGACCTATGAGTCGATCATCTGATTCGCTAAGGTCCAAATTTCCAACCCATTCTCTACAAATTTATTGTATTGGACTCATTGAACCAAAACTCCATATATTTTGGGCTTGCGCTCCAAATTATACATGACCAATTATTAATGGTTCATTAATAATCTTTTTCGCAAACATTTTTTTTATCATTTGTCAATAATTACTTGTTATATTAGTAATTTATAAATAAATAATAAAAAAATTCCACCAATAGCATTTTTTATTGTGTATTTCAATTTAGATACAGGTCAACAATAACAACGTACAGCTGGATTCAAAATCCAATAATAAATAATAAATAAATAACAGCTGATACTTTCTATTGCTTTCTTCCTACAGTCCAGGATTGTGAAATGTCACGCCTTATCTCATAGTCTCATAGATAGTCACAACTAACAAAGATAAAGAAAGATTTAAAAAAAAAAAAAAAGAAGAAGAAGAAGAAGAAGAAGAAGAAAAACCTCAAAATCTCTCTGCCAAATTGTTCCTGAAATTTTTTTTTTTTTTTTTTTGAGCAAATTGTTCCTGAAATTGATGAATATATGGCGGCATTTATATATTGTAACCCGCAGCTCGAAACCCATCAACCCCATTCCAGCTTCTTCTTTTCTTCTTTCTTCTTTTTTTTTTTTTTTTTTTTTTTTTTTTTTTTCTTTTTTTTAATATATATATTTTTATTCCAATAATAATAAATTTTTTTTTTTTTTTGAAAACAAAAGCAAACTTCATTGAATGTTATGGAGAATCAAAATACAATGCTTCAAAGGCAGGTGGAGGGGACTCCTCCAACCAAACCAACTCATCCTCAATGTTTCTAGCGTATAGTGCTAACACATGAGCCACTGTATTGGCTGTTCGAGGAACACAATTTACAATTAAGTTGCCTATCCTTGCTGCAATGCAATTTACGTTTCCATACAAGTGTCCCAGCCGAGAGGATGTGGAATGAATGCTTGTAATGGAAGTCATGACCACCTTATTTTCTCCCTCAATAATTAAATCACTGAAACCCGCATCTACTGCAAATTCTAAAGCTTTTCGGCAAGCTAATATTTCCGCCTCCTCACTATCAATAACTGGTGGTCTTTTGGTTGAAATTGACGCCATAACTTCACCATTGGCATTCCGGATTATCGCCCCAAACCCAGAAGCTTGTAGTTCCTGAAAGATAACCGCATCAAAATTTAGTTTGAAGCAATTTCCAGGTGGTGGAACCCATCTCGGCTCTCTCACTATTGAATTCGGAACAACCAGCTGCTCCTTGGATGCTCTGAATTCAGCTACAAAAATAGAGGCTCTTTTCACTTATTGAGACGGATCTTGCAACGTGCCTCCCTTTGTAGCCACATTCCATTAGGTCCATATCATCCAGGCTTGCACTAGGAACAGTTCAACTTCCTCTACTGGCAATTTTCATATCATATCTTCCACTAGTTGTCGAAAATCAGTTTGGACACTTACACTTTTTTGTAATTGCCTCAAACTCCCTACCCACACATGCATTGCAACGCTGCATTCCCATAAGGCATGCAGTACAGATTCTTTTGCTCTCTTGCACAGCTCACATGTACTGTCTTCATATATTCCAATAAGTTTTAAATGCATAAATTTTATACCATTTTTTTTATAACTACTAAGGTATCATGCATATTGTGATTAATATACAATTAATAAAAAAGTGATATTAAAAATGGTCTCATATGAAAGTTATTTAATAATTGCAATCTGCCACCTTGACATGTTAAAAAGTTATGAAATTTGTAGCATCTCCAGCCTTGTCGTAGTAAAAATATTATCAATTTTTTTGTCTTATATATATATAAAAGTTGAAGCACAATTAGAATTTAAATTAGTTTTTAATTGTTGTTCGGATTGTGCTAAATGTCATTTCAATTTTCTTAATTTTGATGTCAATTGACTTACTTATAATATTCAACACGAAAGCCAAGATTTATAACTACCTCACACACCTAATAAATAATAGCACCTTATCAAAGGGTGACAACAAGTGTTAATCAGGATGGTCACATGACCACCCTGACTTGAAAATATTTTTTATATACTTTAAAAAAATGAATTTTAAATTAATATGGGTCTCTGACCATCCTAGGGAAAAAAAAAAAAAAAAAAAACAAACTAACTTGACCACCCTAAAAAAATTAAAAATTAAAAAAACCTTAAACACTCTAAATAAAAATTTGAGCTCATTACAATAAAATTCAACCTCTCCAAAATTTTGGTCTGTTGAATATTGAACCAAAAAATTGTGAGAAATACAGTGTCACAATATTTTTGTAACAAATCATAAGTAATTGTTACTGGTAGAAAAAAAAAATGGTAGGTTCAAATTAGAATCAGTAAAAACTTATTACCTATAGGCTTTGTTATGAAACTATTACAAAAATATTATGAACATAGCATTTCTTAAAAAATTTTCAAACAAACAAATTAGCCCAAAAGCTCAAATCAAACGTTCAATTGTAGGAATATATATGTATGTATGTAGCATTGCTCATAAAAGATATAGAACCTGGGGTCATGTGCGATGTGAAAGGGGATACATTAAAAAATACGAGAAGTTCTGATGTAACAAATTAGTGCACAACTTTGCTTACAACTCGTCCATGTGGTGAGTTGTGGTTGGTGGAGAGGTGATGGTGGGTCACCCTTCCACCAACCACAACTCGCCACATGAGTGAGTATTGGGCAAAGTTGTACACTAGTTTGTGACACTAGAATTTTTCAAAAAAATACACAAGATACCATGTATCTGCCACATGATTGGCCATCGATTGAATTGCAACTGTACAAGATCCAATTTAGTTCACTATGAATAAACACAATCCTATAGCCAAAACACATCAACTCTCTGCTCCATGCATGATACATGGCCATCATTGCAAATACAATAGCAGCTAGTCCACTATAAATGAACGAAGTCCTGGTGGGTTAAACTCCTGCACTACTGAAACACGCATTTATAGTGCACCAAAATTGTCTTCCTCTCTACTCCATGGGCATGGCCAACCCGATCTCTCTCCCTCTATATGAAAAAATCCCACGCAAAAATACTTTACAAAGAGCCTTTGATACCTTAATCTTTCTCCTTCTCCTTTCTCTCCTTATTTATCGTCTCCTCTTCCTCAACAATCATGGTCTCACTTGGCTCCTTGCTTTTCTATGCGAGTCATGGTTCACCTTCACTTGGGTTCTAATCATCAGCTCCAAATGGAATCCCGTAGAAAATAAAACGTACCCAGACCGCCTCTTGCAACGGTAAGATATAACATATTGTGCCAATGATAAATGACTTTTAGTTGCCATTATAATTCATCTATGGGTTATTTCACAAGGGAAAAATATAAACACCGAGAAAAATCATTTTTACAAGTTTGAAAATGCGACTTAAAAGTCACCATTTTAGAGTATTTGATCAGCGTTCACGACCTATTTATCATGAGTAGTGAAACAGTTACTAATGTACACCATCTTCACACATATATAAATCATGCATATAATTCTGGATACGATGTCCACGAGTGTAAAAAGATTTTCATTTTACTATATTCTTTACTTGGTTATAGGTGTGTAATATGATTTATTGATCCATGTTACGTTGTTCATAACTTTGAATTCCAATTATCTTGATAAAGGGTACCTGAGCTTCCATCAGTGGACATGTTTGTGACAACTGCAGACCCTGTGCTAGAACCACCAATAATCACAGTAAACACCGTGCTCTCTTTGTTGGCAATTGATTATCCATCTCACAAGCTAGCTTGCTACGTATCGGATGACGGTTGTTCTCCAATCACTTACTACTCTCTTGTGGAAGCCTCAAAGTTTGCAAAGCTTTGGGTTCCATTTTGTAAGAAGTACAATATTCATGTTAGAGCCCCCTTTAGATACTTCTCCACTAACCCCCAAACGCTTGGTGGTAGTTCAAGTGATTTTCAACAGGAATGGAAAAGAATGAAGGTAATCCAAAGCTTAAGTTAGGTGTGAAAATTAATTTTCTATCTTAAATTACAAAAGTTGGTTTTTTATTTTTGAAATTAGTGTGTATAAAAGTTTTGATACCACTTTTATGAGAAATGGTAAAAACTGTCAAAATATTAATTATTTTTTTTCATTTATCATAAAAACTTTCTTTAAATGGATTATTAATAAGTGTCCTAAAGGTACTCGTTAGCAATTCCATATATATATATATATATATATTAATTAGAGAATGCTTTTGTTTGATATACTATCAAATGGGAAAGCGATAAGATCGATGCCTGCCTTTAATTATTTAATTATGTTGAAATTTGTTTGTCTTCATCAATTGTAGGATGAATATGAACGACTTAGCTGCAAAATTGAGGATGCTGTCCACAAGTCAGTGCCATGTGATCTTAGTGGGGACTTTGCAGAATTCTCTAATGTAGAACGCAAAAACCATCCAGCTATTATCAAGGTGATCCCCCCCCCCCCCCCCCCCACCCAAAAAAAAAAAAAAAAAAATCAATTATAGAGTGGCTGCTGCCCTCTTTTCTTCTTTTCATTTCACAAAATCTGTCTATCTCACATTCATTAACTGTTTTTTCATATTATAATTAGTGCAACATCATTTTTATATCATTTAATTGCTAACAGTTTTACTATGTATCAAGTACAACATATTGCAGTCGATTGTTGTAAATTTTTTTATTAAATTTGTGGTCCATTAGACTTATTGTTTGGGATGACCTTTTAGCTTAAATAGTTGACCAATGATTTCTAAATGCAGCCGACCCGTGACTAGTGACCTGCCATTTCTATGATTTGTGGGAATTTAGGGCTTGTTTGATAGCAGTGTTTAAGTATTGTTATTTAGTTTTCAGTATTATGGAAATACGTATTTGAGTGTTATAGAAATACATGTCAAAAGTGTTATTGTTATTTAAACACTGAAAACTATTGTTTAAAAGCTATTACCAAACAGGCCTTAATTTTCTACTTTCATCCTAAGCTAGCCTTTCTGCTTTAGGAGACCTAAGTTTTGCCCTTTTCCAAACTATATATAAACGCTCATTTATATAATCTTACTGTAGGTAATATGGGAGAACAAGACAGGTCTTCTAGATGGATTGCCACACTTGATCTATATATCAAGGGAGAAGCAGCCAAAGCATCCACATCATTATAAAGCAGGAGCCATGAATGTTCTAGTAAGATATTTTTCATAGAAAATAAAATTCATATAAATTTTAGCTTTTATATAAGACATCCTAAAACTCCTTATCAATGTTTTCTAATTGATCATCACCACTTTCTTTGTAAATCGTTTGTATCATATATAGGCTAGGGTCTCTGGTTTGATGACAAATGCTCCTTACATGCTGAACGTAGACTGTGATATGTTTGTCAACAATCCTAAAGCTGCTCTTCATGCAATGTGCTTGTTATTGAGTCCCAACAGTGAAAAAGAAATCGCATATGCTCAATTTCCTCAAGTGTTCTATGATGGATTAAAGGATGATCCATATGCCAATCAGTTCGTGATTTTTTATGAAGTGCGTCAAATCGAACCTTTATCTTACAAATTAAGACTTTTCTTTTTGTTTCCATCTATAAACAACATGAAATTTCATAAATATGTTGTATGACTAAAGAAAATATGCTAACAAAGAAGTAATTCACTGATTGGTCAAGTATTAACTATTTTTTTCTTATATGCGTAGTATTTGGGGCGTGGAATAGCAGGACTTCAAGGACCTTTTTATAGTGGAACAGGATGCTTTCATAGAAGGAAAGTTATCTATAGTCTATCCCCAAATAATGTAGATCCAGTAAATGGTAAGCAATTTAATTTTGGATTTTAACCTATAAAAATGTTATTCTGAAAACTTTCATAAGCAACTAAATTTTTTGTGGCAAGTGACAATACATGAACCATTGGGTCCAAGAGACATGCACTTCATTAATGGGGGTTTTCCTTGACTAATATTTCCTTTTTCTCTTCCCCTTTGTCAGAAAAATTGATTGAATCTATGCTCTTAAATTTTGGGAGTTCAATGGAGCTGATCAATTCAGCTGCTAAAGCTTTGAAAGGGAAGACAGATACAGTGGCCAGTCTTCAAAATTCTATTCATGCAGCAAACCAAGTCTCTGGTTCCTGTTACGAGTATGGAACAAGTTGGGGTACAACGGTTAGTAACCAAAAAATGCAATGTTAGATTCACGATGTTTTTATAATCTTCGCACAAATGAAGAGTTGTGATTTGGATAATATTACTTCAACATTTATCCATTTTTTTTTTTTCAAAATATTCAATTACTATAACAAAAAATTTGGGTCCCTAAACTTAATCAACCAAAAATATGCAAATTTCAAATTGGGGAACGTAATTTGGTTGCTCAACCATACTTTACAAAACATTGAAAGTTAGCCTATTGCATTGATCGATTTTAATGATTATATTCTTTCAAATTATAAAAGCTCTAAGTAGCAAGTACATTTCACTGGATATATACAGGAAGATGCACATTTATATTTTAAATACAATAATTGTCAATGACAAAGATAAGAATATATCTTCTAAACTGGTTTGTATTCAACTTTATATGTCACACATGTTGAAAAATTCAATCATGTACCTATGTTTTCCCTCATAAATTAAGTTTTAACTTCCTAATGTTATTTTAAAGTCTAGATTGAAATGACATTATTATTTAAGGATAAACTGTTATGGAATGTTTCCTATCTATATTCATGGAAGCTTACATATTATTAAGGACAAACATTATCTATTAATTTTATTCTAATAAGTCGATCCACAACTTCATTTTCAAATTGAATGATGTTTCTTTTCTTGTTATTTTGTTTAGTAAGTTTTTGTTATTTTCTTTTTGTCCAACTCTGATGACTATGGCTACCGGCCCCGAATCAGGTGGGCTGGAGATATGGATCGACAACAGAGGATATCCACACAGGACTAATGATCCATAAAAGAGGTTGGAGATCCATATTCTGTACACCGGATCCACCAGCATTTTTAGGGTGCGCACCTTCAGGTGGACCTGCTGCAGCGACACAAATGAAGAGGTGGACCACAGGCTTGCTTGAAATTCTTTTCAGCAAAAGTTGTCCCTTATTTGCCACTCTCTTTGGAAAGCTTCAATTTAGGCAATGCCTAGTCTATCTTTGGATCCTCACGTGGGGCATGCGCCCTGTTTTTGAGCTATGCTATGCTGCTCTGCCAGCGTATTGTATCATTACCAACTCTCACTTCTTGCCCAAGGTGAGGGCAAACCTCAACCCTCCAATTTCATTGATTTACTCTAAGTATATACGCATGTTTTGATAACTCACTAATTTGAGTTTCTTGCATGATTGTGGTCATATCTTTGTTTGATATTTCTTGCATGATTTCTTTTTTCGATGAAAATAATATGTGGTGTTAATCTGTAACAAAAGATAACTAGCTTATACAAAGCAATATAAAATCTTGATTTTCTAGCGTTTGTATATATGAAGGAAATGCAAATCATTTAAGCTTAACAAATGAACTAATAAGTCATCATATATGCAACCCTAATACTTACCTCCGTGTTAGGTGATAGCTTGCGTTGTTTCATTCTTGAGCACGTCATCAATATTTCTTCTATATTTATCCCTAAATGAGATTAGCAAAATTTGCATGATGAAGCTCATGAAACTATAATATATTCAAAATCTACATTATAGATTTTTTTTTTTTTTACTGTTTTTTCCAATATTGAAATATTCAGGTTCAAGAACCAACATTATATATATTAGTTGCAATCTTCGTCATTTACAACATATCCACTTTATCCGAGTATCTAAGAGCCGGCGAGTCAATTCGAGCTTGGTGGAATAACCAAAGAATGTCAAGAATAAACACAGTGAATGCATGGTTATTCGGATTTCTAAGTGTCATACTCAAGCTCTTAGGAATATCCGAGACAGTCTTTGAAGTAACACAAAAAGACCAATCTAATGATGATGCCAATGATGTTGAAGCTGGAAGGTTCACCTTCGATGGGTCCCCAATTTTCCTCCCAGGTACAACCATTTTACTGGTGCACCTAACTGCGTTGGTTGTGACTTTGTTAAAGTGGCAACCACCACCTAGTGATGGGCATGGGTCAGGGCTAGGGGAGGTCTTCTGCAGTGTGTATTTGGTGATATGGTTCTGGCCATTTTTGAAGGGTTTAGTTGGGAAAGGAAGACATGGAATTCCCCTATCCACCATATGGAAGTCAGCTGCTTTGGCATTACTTTTTGTGCACTTGTGCAGAAGGACTACAATGGATTGAGACTTTGATCATGAAATTATTTTATTTTCTCATCTGAGTTTAGGCTTTGGTCATGAAAGTATGATGTTACTACAGTAATTTCAAACTGAAATTTAGAAAATCTAAAGCTGTACGAAGTTGACATCGTTGAAAATATGTGATCTTAGGTTGTTTCCCCCTCAAAGTTTCAATCCATTCCTCTGAATTGGATTAATTTTATTTCCTATTTTCACCAACAAAGTGGTTTCTAAACAACCCGCGGAAGGATTACAGTGAAACTTTGTTCTTTATGCAGAGCAAAATAAAGGATTTTAGTGTTTTAATCATATGTACTGTAATCTGACTAGTAATTTCTTTTTTTAACTGGTTAGAAATCTATCCTAAAGTTCTTCCCGAGAGATAGAACCCGAGACCCCCTTAAACCCCACCCCCACCCCCCAAAAAAAACAAAAAAAGAAGTACCCTACGTACGTTAATTTGCCGTTTTGCTTGATCTGCACCACATCTGTTTTCTGTGCTATCATGAACAACCAATATGCTATCTGCCATCAGTTAACTTAGCCAACTAGTTTATGTAGTTAATTGTTGTTCAAAAAGTACTTTTTGGTGCTAATTTTTAGGACCAGTTTCATTTTATTTCTCCCAAGACTATATGTATCTAGTATTGGTTGTTTAGAAATGTGTCCATATTACCATGCTCACTACTCATTTTACTCTCAAAAAATGTTGACAAGCTTAAGGAATTGCAGACATGTTGCCGACCCTCATTTCTTTTTAGTTCTCATTAAAACTAATTTTGTCATTTTTTGTTCAACGTTGCAGTATAACTTTATCATACGCTCACCAAAAAATGCTGAGTTGTTTTAATAGATTGTTGACATGTTGCTCCATGGGAATAAAATAAAATAAAGAATTTCTAACCCGCATATAACAGCCACGTTAGCGTGGCATGAAATGGATAAATCACATATATTTATTTAAATAATAAAAACAAAAAATGCAGCAAGTTTAAGAAAATGATAGCAATCAGACAAAACCAAGAAAAATTTAGGCACAAACAATTTGAGTAACCAAAGGGGATTTGGAACTAGGAAAGAGATTGATGAAGGAAAGAAGACAACAAGCGGAGAGAGATTTGAAGAATTCTGTGTTGTCTTATGTAATACAATCAGAGAGTTAAAAAACTAGATTTTGAGCAAGCTAAGCTCTGTTTGTGAAGTAAGAAAGATTGATACAGAGGAATAGAAAATGAGAGAAAGAGGAAGAACAAGATAGAGAGAGAGAGAGATTTGATAAAAGAGAAAATCTGAATCTTTTACATAATGATTAAATTGGGAGTACAAGAGTATTTATAATACACTGAGCCTATCTAGCTGTCTAACTACCGATCCACGAAATGCGAAAACTATAACAGAAAATTCACCAGAATCATAACTGCTCTCGGTGCCAGAACTAGCAGCTCTAATCCACAGTCAAGACGACATCGTTTCATCACTTCAGAGGCTTAAATACCTATCACTTTAATCTTTTGCAAGTAAACATCAACAGAATCTGCTCCCTTCTTAAGGTTATGAAGTTCACCCTTAAGATTCATTACGTGAGATCTAGAAATTGAAGAAAATCTGTTCTCCAATACCTTCCAGACCTCCAAAGCAGAAGTACACCCAACTGTGAGTGCAAAAATTGATGGTGAGACAGTGGAACTGATGAAAGTCAATAAGGCTTTCTCCTTTGAACTCCAGAGTATGTAATCTGGATTAACAATTGTAGTATAAGCACCACTTAGATCCTTGAGAAATTTCTCTGGAATCAATTGTAGTTCTTCAAGCAACTCAAACAGAGAGTAAGTTTCCAAAATCATTGAGATTTGGTGTTTCCAAACAATATAGTTGGAATTATCTAGTTTGATTGTCATCATGTTTGACATATTTGAAAGAAGAAGTGGCTGATTCATTACATTCATTGTAGAACCAGAGGTTGTTGAAGAAGTAGTAGTACTTGAATTTGAAGACGCCATTGAAGAGTTCTGTACAGGAATTTCAGAAATCTCAGGCTTTGATACTATGAAGAATTCTGTGTTGTCTTATGTAATACAATCACAGAGTTAAAAAAACTAGATTTTGAGCAAGCTAAGCTCTGTTTGTGAAGTAAGAAAGATTGATACAGAGGAATAGAAAATGTGAGAAAGAGGAAGAACAAGATAGAGAGAGAGATATTTGATAAAAGAGAAAATCTGAATCTTTTACATAATGATAAAATTGGGAGTACAAGAGTATTTATAATACACTGAGCCTATCTAGCTGTCTAACTACCGATCCACGAAATGCGAAAACTATGATAGAAAATTCACCAGAATCATAACTGCTCTTGGTGCCAGAACTAGCAACTCTAATCCACAGTCAAGACGACATCGTTTCATCACTTCAGAGGCTTAAATACCTATCACTTAAAACGGTGCGCTGCGTGTTAAGTGAAACGGTGCGTTTGTGTGTTTAACTTTAAGTGAAACGGTGTGTTGCACTGTACGTTGAAAGTCATCTTCAACCTTGCGCCCACTGTGTGTTATTCAGCCATTGTCATCCTCCTTTTGTTTCTTTGACTTAGAACTACCATGAACATTAACAAGATTGACAGCAACATCAAGAGAACCCCACACCACACCTCATAATTCATAACAGATATTGGAATATACTAACTATCATATATACTAACTAACAATATGCGACAATCATATTCCATGCACATAATGTTGATTTTTTATATTAAATATTAAATAATTTTATTAATCTGATTAGAGTGGCTGCTGGCCTCTTTTCTTCATATTAATGATTTCGCAAAATCTGTTTTTTTTTTTTTTTTTTTTTTTTTTTTTTTTTTTTGATACCAAAATAGGAAGTTTACATAAAGGCTGGATTAAACTAGCGAAGTTTGGTAAGCATCTAAGTTGCCTTTTTAGCTACATTACATAAGTATTTAACCAGCACATGGGATACTAAGATCATATGACAGAGGAGACCATTTTGTACAAGAAAATTCAGATCAGCAAGTCTTGTGTGGTCTTGCCAATCAGACGCTCTCCTGGTGTTGAAGATCTTGACCATACCTTTGCTGTCACTTAAGAGCAAAACACGAGAAAAACCATGATGTTTAGCAGTAAGACAAGCTTCCACCATAGCTTCAAGCAAAAAACCAAGTGCTGTATCAGTTAAACTACTATTAACACCAAAGAACACACGAACTCCTTGAAGATTAACAGCTTCATATACAAAAGCACTCCTATTCTTCTTCCTGTCTCTAAACCCTGAAACTTTGATGACTAGTTGCCAGGATCCTGCTGCGGATTGGACTGGAGATGGAGATTTTCTTGGGAGGAAAACTGAGTTGGATTGGTCTGAGAATGCATCCTTGTACCTGCAAGACATAGATTGCGCCATGAGAATTACTTGCATAGGATTAGGTGAAATCCCTTCATGAACAACTCTGTTTCTGTGTTTCCAAATAGTCCAAAGGGTTGTGAAAATGGCTTGCAAATAATTCATAGAAACAGGATCCTTGCTACTGTGATTAAGAATGACCCCAGTTAACCATTGCTGAATTGAAATGTTACTGAAATCTGAAGAGTGGATGGCCAAAAGGGTGCCATGCCAACAAGCTCTTGAGAAGGTACAAAGGAGAAAGAGATGAGTGTTGTTTTCCTCATGCTCACTACAGAAAGGACACATGGAATTAACTGAGATTCCTCTGTGCCTTAGATTAGCAAAAGTAGGTAAACTATCAAGCATCAATTTCCACACAAAGGTATTTACTTTTAGAGGCGTTTTCACTTTCCAAATTTTTGACAACACCACCTGGTTAGGCTGATTGTGATTTGAAGAAATCAGATGCTTTGAATTAAGGATCTTGTATGCCTTCTTAACTTGATACTCCCCATTAAAGGAATGCTTCCAAACCAACTTGTCCTGGACAGAATTAGTTTTGGAAATAGGAATTAGGAGGATTTGTCTAGCTAGAGAAGGGGGATAAAGAGATCTGACAAGATTATAATTCCATGAAGCAGAATTGTGATTGATTAAGTCTCCCACCGTACCAGTAGGTAGCCTATGGTCCTGAAGATTAAGAGACGGCCAGTGAAACTAGTCTTTATGATTAAGGGGGATTTTGTATCCATCACCAATCCTCCATCTTCCTTCTTTCAAGTTTGAACAATCATGATTGATAATGTTTTTCCAGAACCATGAGTAGTGAGGTTTAGGGCAGCACTCCTGAATAGAACCTCTAGGGAAATATTTGGCTTTATAGGTCCTGGCTAAGAGAGAATGGGGATTATGGTGTATTTTCCAAAACTGCTTAGTAAGCATAGCTTGGTTCATGTTTTGAAGGTTTTAAGTCCAAGCCCCCCTGGTCTTTTAGGTTGACAAACTCTATCCCAACTTATAAGGTCACCTTTATAACTATTTTGTAGATTATTAATGTGATTAGGGCTGTCCACGGGTCGGTCCAGGTCGGGTTTGTGCCCAACCCGGAACCGACCCGATCACTTCGGGTCTCCTAAACATGGACTCGCTGCCGACCCGCCGACGGCAACGGTTTGGGTGGTCGGACGTCAAAGTTTTCCGGTCGGGCTCGGATTGTGAGAATCGCACCGGATTTTTGCCAAAATCTGCTTATTTTTGTTGGATCTGACCGGATTTCAAAGAGAGCTTGGTTGACCTCAACGAGCTTAGGCTGAACTTGAAGAGATCTTGGCAGATCTCAACGAGATCAGGCCCGATCTCGAAGAGATCCGACGAGATCTCGAAGAGATCAGGCTAGATCTCAACGAGATCAGGCCCGATCTCGAAGAGATCCGACGAGATCTCGAAGAGATCAGGCCAGATCTCGACGAGATCCCGCTGGATCTCGACAGATCGGACAAAATCATACTGGCGAACTACTTCAATCGACGGAGAAAGCTTTTCCGGTGTGTTTTCCGGTCGGGTCAGTTGAAATCGGTTTTCCATGCTTTAACCCGTCAACCAACCCGCCGGACTCGGATTTTAGGATCGGGGATCCGCCGCTGACTGTCACCAGTGTCGGGTCGGCCGGTTCTCGGGCCGGATCGGGCGGGTTTGGGCGGGTGGGTCGGGTACCTGGTCTGGTTGGACACCCCTAAATGTGATAGATTGTGATAAGTGCAACATCATTTTTATAATAACTAGTCGCTAACCCGTGCAATGCACGGGATAGTTAAATAAAAAATTAATAAAAAATTAATTTTTCTATTATAACTTGGCTATAAAAAAAATGCTATAACTTCACACAATGCTCAACTGCAATTAAATCTACTATTCACTACCAATATAATCTATGTTATCTTACACATTTGTTTGCATAACAAACTGGTTGTTTTCATCTTTTTAATAAAACAATCTATGATAGAGGAAAGAGATAAATTGTTCCATTGCAGGATGCATGATGAATGTCAACTTTCCCAACTTGTGTAGAATGATTTTCTCTTTCCTCTTCTTTTACACTGCACTACATTTGGGTAGTGTTCAACACAAAGGATTGCGCAGAACTTCTTGTGATCATAGATGTTTTGGTTGAAAACCTATGCACATATCATAAAGAGTAATCCTACTTTGGAAAGATATATTATACAATTATTCAAATGGTTAAATTAAGCAGGAAATAAAGAAGAAAAGTTGCACCATCCACAAACTCAATTAGATTTCTCTTGAGCGTTATAGTGTTATAAAAAAAATTATAAAAAAAAAAAAAAAAAAAAAAAAAAAAACCCTCTGAGAAAGGGGTTAGGAATACTTACACTTGAAAATAGAAAAATTGAAAATCTACAAATTCAATACTTGATAATAGATCTACATATTGCATTCTCATATCCTTCATCTTCTGCAAGTTAATTGGATATAATTAAAATTTTTTCCCAATAGAATGCTCTTTCCTTTCCATTATGCTTTGCATATTTTCATCCTTACCAAGTTTAAGAAAAGCTCTGTGGTCACTGCATAAAGAATGTGTGCACAAGTTTAAAATCAGTAATAGAATTAAGGTTAACCATTAAAAAAACCTGCAAATGCCATAAAAAGGATCAGTAAGGATCAGCTTAATAATCAACTTGCAAGAATCACCAGTAAAGGATCTTTTTCATTAGCTTCCTCTTTCCAATTACCGGTAGCATAAATGGGTCACTATGTGCAAGAAAATCTGCAATTGTTAAGGCTGGATTGAGGCATTAAAAGATAGAATCCATAAGAAGCACCTTTCCAATATTTGGGTCCTAATGGTACAATGCAAAGATGGTGACCTGTTACACAATTTTTTTTTTTTTTTTTAAATTACAGTGAACATCCTAAAGCTATTAACCAATACAGAAACTTGTATCCAATGGTATATACCAAGTGGGGTAAATGCCTCTATATCATCTAGAGCTCAATTGTTTTAAAGCATTTTGAATTACAAAAGCATCTGATGGCTAAAGTGCTTTTGCCAAAAATGATCAAATAGTTATAAGCAACAAACGTTTAATATGCAATCACAGTTCTTGTAAATCTGACAATCTTAGGTAACTGATATTGAATCAATGGATTATGGATCATCTTTGCATACAATCTATAATAAATAAACGACAAAAAAAAAAAAAAAAAGGAAGAAAGAAAAGGGTTTAAATTAATCAATAAACAAATTAGGCTAACTAAGTTGGAGAAACATGTTTCATAGAAAGAGAATCTTGTATTTGCTAATTAACCTTTCATGGTGCTACCTCAATACACAACCAAGATACGAAATTTTCATTGATCTAAATGCTCAAAGAAATATAGAGTTGAGAACTATTATATCATTTAATTATATGTGTCTCAAATTACTTCGTTTCTATAAGGTTTTGATCTTCACTACTTACATCAACAAAAGAATTGCTAAGCAAGAACCACCATTAATTTTTGGCTTCAAAAAGATTTATATGCTTATATAACAGTGGATATGAACATTATAAAGTGTTGACCATTATAATAGTGCATTCTTCTGCTTCCCTCTACTTCTCTATTTCATGCAATTCAACCTCAACATTGCAAAACATTATTGTGTCTGCATATTTGTAAATGTTATTCGCAAGCATGTAAATGTTATTCGCAAGCATATAAATGTTCAACTTGTAGTATATTTATAAATGTTCTTCCACTCTGACCATTTTTTATGTTCTTAATAATAATGTAATACTGAAATGGTTACTTTAATTTAACTAAAATTTTTCCCAAATTTGAATCACATACACAAACCAAAATTCAATACTACATATAATTATTTAAGTATATGGGTTATAGTTAATAAATGCACGGAAATGCTTGTTTTGGTAACCTTTTCAATTAGGCGTCACATTGTTTGTCCCACAAACTGACACAATGACAAAAGCCAAACTCTTATCCAACCCATACGCACAAAAAATATAAGGTAAATATTTGATTTTCCTTGATATCTATTTTCTAGGGATTTTTGTCAACTTACTTAGTAAATCTGCTTTACATGATGAGAGGTATAAGTTCAGTAGAAGATTGTTCTTAAGGGCGTATTTGCCTTCTTTTGTAAGTAGGATTGTAGATGTCTTCGATTTTGCCCTCCTATCAACCTTAATCAAAACCAACAACCCAAATAATCAAGGGTGTTACTGGATGAGCAGATAACAGACCAAACAAATCAGCTCATATATCAATTATCAATAACACATCCAAAATGATAAAAATCTAAATAGATTAAAATGTTAGATTGCAAAAGAACTTAACTATTTATTTTCAATTCATTCAAAGAATTAGACAAACAAACAAAAAGAGAAGAAAGATATAATAACTGTTTCCAAAGCTTTAAGGGGCTTTAGCTAAGTCCTCATACTTATACTCCATCTCCACCTTTGCAATATCTTTTAAATTAAAGCATGGACACAATAAAAATGAGTGAAAAAGAACATAAATTTTTGTAAAAATTCAAAAATTTGGGAATTTAGATTCAGATTATGTAATAAGAATAAAACAGTCAGGCATTTTATCTTAAAGGTGTTGTCTAACACAAAACAGATTAGATTGCTGGGTTGTTTTTTCTTTCTTTCCCACTAACAAAAGTAAAGTATTGTTTATGAGAAAAGTTTGAGTTGAAGCCAAGAGAGGAATATTTATAGATACAAAATATTATGGGCAATTCATATTGGAGTGGAAGAGATTGTACCTGTCAAAGTCTCTATTTCAACACCTCTATTAAAATCATCCATTGGGTTTGAAGTTGACTCTTGGGAGCCCGACCAAACTCTGCAGTATTGATTAAAATCTTATTACAATTCTAAATTTCAGGCAATCATTATTACTTATACAATATCAATTACTCCAATACAGCAACTATTTTGAAGTACCTGTGCTTCCTATTTTGAAGTATCTTTGAAACCTATTATTTGAATTATTTTTCAGTGCAACAGCAAGAGTTTGAAAAAAGAATAAAAAATATTATAGTATGGAAGGGTAAAAGTTAAATGTAGAAAGCTTAAAGGAGAAAAAAAGGTATAATTTTTACCTATTTCTGCACAAAGATTACGAGCCTCTTTCCAATCTATCTCATGATAGGGAACCATATAAAGCTCCTTTCTCAAAGATTGGATTATGGACGTGATAGGACCAACAAATCTTTCCCATAAAAAATAAGCCATGGGCAAATACACCATTCGGCAATGACACCACATCCTTCCTATTAACAGAAAAGATGGAAAATCATAACCAAGAAATTGAGGACAAAGCCATGCTACTGCAATTAGCAACCCCCTCAGTTGATATGAAAGAGAGAGCAATAATTTGATTATAAAAGAGAGAGCAATGCGGCCAATAATTGAAATTAGCAAACTCCACTATCGGTTCCATACCCATCAATCTATGCTAATCATTCAAAAGAAACACTCCCAAACGTAACCCTAAATCATACTTAACAGCCAAAAACAATAGAACAAAATTAAAAACTTACTGGTAATGTTTTTGGAAAAGTTTTGGTCTGATTATAAAGTCCCTCAGATTTTTCTCTCCCTCTCTGACTCTCTCTGCCCCTTATTAAGGCTCTCAATGAACAATAATAATGTAAGGCTCTTTGGGTTTTTAAAAAAAAACCACAAATTTACTCCAAATAAAGAGAATAGGTAAGGGGGAAAACCTAAAATTAAAATAAAAACATCACTCACCATTCTTTAAAATGCCAAGAAGACAAAGCCCATGTAGAATTTGATCTTCTATAGGGTTTCCCTAGGTTCAACGAAGCCAACATCAAATTTGATAGCAAACCTGATCTTAGAAAATTTATAAACAAATTAGAATCTTTACTTTGGTGAAATTTGGAACTCAACTTCAAATTTTTACTCATCTGACATTGAAAGTTGCGAGAGACTTGGAGGGCGGTGATCCGTGGTGGTGGCAATTTGTGGTGGTGGCAGCGACGGTGAGAGAATTTGAGTTTTGGGTTTTGATTTTGGAGGAAGGAAAGGGTGAGTTTTAGGTTTAGGGGAAGGAGATGTTAGTGTGTGAGAAGAGGAGAGAATTTTTCGTTTTTTGGTTTTAAAAAGGCATTGGGTTTTCTAACGTGTATTTGGTGGGCAGAAATTAGATTTATTTTTAAATCAAATTTAAAAAATAGAAAAAAAAATTAAATACTAACGTGGAAAATTGTGGGAACTTCAAAAGTTTCAGTTTTATATATATATATATATATATAGAGATTAATTATACTGACAACTTTTATTATGTACAAGTACAACTAATGACATCAATTAATTATGTTTAGCTTGGACCCCGCTAAGAAATAATCTTGACTCTGCCACTGGCACCACTGAAATCAGAGTTGTAAGTCGAGGTTCATGTGACTCTTCTTCCTAGATTGCCAAAAATTCCTGTAACAGGTTCCCCCCACCCCCTAACCACCCCGAAAAGCTAATATTTGATATTGTGTAGAATTTGATTTCTTTATTTAAAAAGAAATATATGATGTAACACTAATAAACCTTTTTTCATGAATAAGAAACTATATTAAAAGGAAGAAGAAGAGGAAATAAACCTGGGTTGTCAACATCTTCTTAATATTTAGGGGTAGTTTGGTAATGTTATTCTAGTAACGTTGTTTGTATTTTTTGGAAATACATGTGAATGAAAAAATACATAGAAATACGTGTAATGTTATTTAAACATTGAAAACTGTTGCTCAAAACACCCTACCAAACAACTCCTTAATACTCGCTTTTCACATTTGCAAGGGCCACTTGCACAATTCACTCTTTTTTCCTCAATTCAACCTTATCACTTAAAAAATATAGGGCCATAAGTTTTTGATAGGCTTGCTACATAGAATGTGCACACAAAATTTTCTCCTATGAGTTTAGTGGTTTTTCCTATCTCTATCTCTCTTCCACAAACCAATACTCCCAATTTTTTTCTACCCTCTTAGTTTGCTTAATAATCTCCCAATTACTTAAAAGAACAATAAAATTACAAATTCAAATTTAACTATTTGACTTTCACAGCTCCAACTATATATATTACCTTCAGAGTAACGTGAGCAATATTTTTTTTCAAACTTATTATTATTGTTGTTGTTGTTAATATGATCAGTTGTGATTACATTAATATCACTTTTTATCTAAATTCATCATCAACACTATTTTTATTATACATTAATCATAATAAATTATTAATGTGATAGGTTGTAATTACATTAATGTCATTTGTTGTCTCCGGACAAAATTGCCTTATGCCCTTTTCACCCAAATTATATAGCCTTATGCCCCCCTTCCCAAACCAATTAGGGAAATGTTCCTTTTTTGAAACTCGACTTTCTCAAAATCGAGTTAAGCCATATAATGACGTTTTTAAGGACCTATAGTGACGTTTTTAAGGACCTATAGTAGTGTTTTGTAACTCGATTTCATGGAGATCGAGTTACAAAATGTCATTATAGGTCCTTAAAACGTCACTATAGGTCTGTAAAAACGTCACTATAGGGCTCCAGAATTTTTTTTTTTTTTTTTTTACTCGATTTTGAGAAAATCGAGTTACAAAAGATGAGCATTTTCCTGATTAGTTTGAAAATGGGATATAAGGCAATATAATTTGGATAAAAATGGCATAAGGCCATTTTGTCCTAATATTTCTTACTTTCATGTTAAATCGCGTGCCACATATATATACGACCAGTCCACTCATCAATGACCCAAACCGACCAACAAAAGTCAAAAACCACTCCTCTATTCCCATATCCTTTCCAATGGCCAATTCATCCTCTCCCCCTTTATGTGAAAGAATCGAGCAAAAACACACAGTACAAAGATCCTTGGAAACCATTATCACCTTACTCCTTTCACTCCTCGTTTATCGTCTCCTCTCTTTCAAAGACCATGGTTTCACTTGGCTCCTTGCCTTCTTATGCGAGTTGTATTTCACTATTGGGTTCTTAATGTCATCACCAAATGGACTCCTGTGGACTACAAAACATACCCCGATCGCCTCTTGCAATGGTATGTCTAATTTCACATCTTTTCTTCTTCTTCTTCTTCTTCTTCTTCTTTTTGTGTGATTCACCACATTGCCTATCCTTTTTTATGACTCCCCAATAATTTTCAATTTTACGTAGCTTTTATGTACCAAAATGAGAACAAAATAAATAACGTATGCAACATGTTTAATGTTCATAACATCAAGTAGAGAATTTTATGAATAGGGTACCAGAGCTTCTTCCTCCGGTGGACATGTCTGTGACAACAGCAAACCCGGTGCTAGAACCAACTATCATCACAGTGAACACCGTGCTCTCTTTGTTGGCAGTTGATTATCCAGCTAACAAGCTTGCTTGCTATGTATCTGATGATGGGTGTTCCCCTCTCACACTCTACTCTCTCATTGAAGCCTCTAAATTTGCTAATCTTTGGGTACTATTTTGTAAGAAATACAATATTCAAGTTAGAGCTCCCTTCAGATACTTCTGTTCCTGTGAGTCCATATTGCCCGGTGACCATTCTCCAGGATTCCAAATGGAATGGAAAAAGATGAAGGTAATTGAGCCAGATTATGCTTGGAAATAGTACCATTTTAAAAAAATAAATAAATTTGACTGAAACTTAAATTTTGAATGTAGAGATAAGAGAAGGGTACGTAGGGAAGAAATTGGCCCAGAACTTGAATATTAGTGTAGAACTATTAAGATTATAACACATATTTAGTTTTAGTCATATGTCATTATTGCAACAAGTCCAGCTCACTAACTAGAGTCTTTTGGGTTAATATTGCAAAAGCTAAAGTTAATTTGCGTTATAGGAACTGTTGGAAGTTATTTGGCAGATTGAGGAGAGAGATTGAATTTCGGTATCACCATTGCCGAAATTCAGCCAAAAAGTAGGAGAGAGAAGAATCAAATGGAGGAAAGAGAAAATGTTGAATTTCGGCAACGTGAATGCCGAAATTCCACTGCCCAATTCTGCTGCCCGAGTGCTATGTGTCCGAGTGTGCTGTTTAAAAAAAAAAAGGCAATGGCGGCAATGCCATTGCCGAAATATGGGAATAAAAATTTTTTTTAGCAATTGTGGCAATGACATTGCCAAAAATGGGGAAGAAAAAAAAAAGTGGTTCCGAAATATCTGGAAGAGTAAAAAAAAGTTTCATGTCCACAATATTTTCACAATAAATCACATGTAATTAGTTATTATTAGTTCAAAAAAATTTGTGACAACTAATTGTGGCAATGGCATTGCCGAAATAGGAAAAAAAAAAATTTGTGGCAAACTAATTGTGACAATACCATTGCTGAAATAGGGAGAAAAATAAAAGTGACAAACTAATTAAGGCAATTGCATTACCAAAATAGGGAGAAAAAAAAATTGTCACAACCTAATTGTGGCAATACCATTGCCAAAATAGGGAAGTTTCCCTACCTATTTCGGTAATCCCATTGCCACAATTGCTAATTTTTTTTTTATTCCCCTATTTCAGCAATAGTATTGCCACAATTAGGTTGTAACAAATTTTTTTTTCTCCCTATTTTGGTAATGCAATTGCCTTAATTAGTTTGTCACTTTTATTTTTCTCCCTATTTCGGCAATGGTATTGTCACAATTAGTTTGCCACAAATTTTTTTTTTCCCTATTTCGGCAATGCCATTGCCACAATTAGTTGTCACAATTTTTTTTTGAACTAATAATAACTAATTACATGTGATTTATTATGAAAATATTGTGGACATGAAACTTTTTTTTACTCTTCTAGAGATTTCGGAACCACTTTTTTTTTTCTTCCCCATTTTCGACAATGTCACTGCCACAATTGCTAAAAAAAAAAATTTATTCCCATATTTCGGCAATGGCATTGCCGCCATTGCCTTTTTTTTTTTTCCAACAGCACTCCACACTCGAACACACAGCACTCGGGCAGCAGAATTGGGCAGTGGAATTTCGGCATCCACGTTGCCGAAATTCAACATTTTCTCTTTCCTCCATTTGATTCTTCTCTCTCCTACTTTTTGGCTGAATTTCGGCAATGGTGATGCCGAAATTCAGTCTCTCTCCTCAATCTACCAAATAACTTCCAACAGTTCTTATAACACAAATTAACTTTAGATTTTGCAATATTAACCCAAAAGACTCCACTAACTAAGTCCAAAAAATTATTGTTGAAAAAGAATCCCTCTATTTCAAATCTTAAACAATAATTCATTTTTTATGTGGTCTAATTTTTTTTTTTTTTTTTTTTTTTTGAGAATTATGTGGTCTAAATTAGATGTAGAGATTTCACTTAATTTAAAATTTAAAATTAAATTAAAGTTTGCCTCTATTCTCTTGTTAGGATGAGTATCACAAGCTAGAAGGAAAACTTGAATATGTTGCTCAAAACTCCGTACCATATGATAATTCTTCGGAGTATGTGCCATTCAAGAACATCGAGAGTAGGAACCATCCAACTATAACCAAGGTATAGAACATTTTATTTAGTTTCAATTAAATGCTTAGTTTTTTTCAGTGAAAACTTAATGCTTATGATCATCTGAATTGCAGAACAGGGACCATTTAATTGTCCTTTGGGTGGAGTGAAATATCAATAACTATGAAGCTCATCTATCAGTTTTAAATATTTTTTAAATGAATGGATAATTCCATTTCATAAGAAGAATCATTATAAAAGTTCTATTATTATGTTTTAAAACGTTGCCTTGCAATTCTTCTATAAAAATAAAATAAAAAATAAAAAGCCTGGCCTTGCAATTCTTCTCAAAAAAGCTTGGCCTTGCAATTCTTCTAAAAAAAATCGTGGCCTTGCATTAAATCAATAAGTATCTATTCTGCTCTATCAATGACTCTTTTTTTTTTCTTTTTCTTTTTTTGCTAACAAGCTCTATCATTCACTTATTGATTTAAGGCCAAAGTTCTATTACATTTACGAATGTTGATTTGGAAGCATGCATTTAATACTCACCCCCATAAAGTTTTTTTTTTTTTTTTGGTTGAGAATACACCCCCATAGAGTTTTAAGAGAGTATTCAAAATTTATTCAAAATGTTAGGACATTATTTTTAAATAAAGAAAATGACATTCTCTTTTAACTCTTTCTTTATATTTTTAATATTGGATAGGATGTTTGAGATTATGGAAGAGGTCAAAAAATCCTACAGCTTAAAAAAATAAAAATAAAAAAAGATGGGATAATTATAGTAAACCCACATGTGGTATAGGCCGTTTTCATTTTACCTACCTGTGGTTCAATCATTTACACTTTGCCTACCTGTTGTAACTTCCGTTAGGACTCTATTACGCACCTTTCCTTTTGCCGTTAGAAAAACAAATTTTTAAGAAAAAACAAACATAACAAAAATAAAAAAGTTAGGGTTTTTGATTGCTGAAGAACTTCTATGAGAATAAATTGGAGGAATACAAATCAAATATAAATAAAAAAATCCAATAGCTTCCAGACCCATCTCCTTCATTTATTTATTATTTTTTCTCCTTCTTCATCTCTATCTCTCTGACTTCTCCCTCTCTTCAAACCCAACCCACTCACGGCATCACCCACAATCCACCATTAACCAAAAACGATGCCATCGTAGTCGATGGCTGCAGCGAAAATTTCAATTTCAATTTCATTCCTCTCTGTTGAGTTCGAAGATTGTGTTTTGGGCAAGATGGCTTGGCGAGAGGGTGACTAGGAGAGAGATGGGTCGGCGAGAAGGAACAAAGATGGCTGACTGAATAGAGAGCTTCAGTGAGCGTGAGCGGCTAGTTAAGGAAGACGAATGAATCAAACCAATGTAGCAGCAGTGAACAGAGCAATGGTGGCGGTGAACAGAGCAATGACAAACGAATATTGCAACAATGCAAGTTCTAGCTTTGGCCACGGGTTCCTTCGCGTTGAGTTTGGCTCCGACTGTGACTTCAATCCGCCTCTCTCTCTCTCTCTCTGCTATCTTATTTTCTTTGTTGTGGGTGTAATGGGTCTGTGTTTGTGTTGCTAGGTGTGGTGGGTCTGGGTTTTGAAGAGGGGTTTGCTTTAGTTTTGGTTTGAGATTTGAAAGAGAACTAAGGTGAAGCCATGTATGATTTTTGTGAATAACTGAAAGTGTCTGAAAGGATTTTTGTGAAATTAGAGTAAAGCACTTTCAAGTGTAGGACTTTTGTAAATGTTTTTTAGGATTTATGTGAATATGAAAATTTTATTTGGATTGATTGGCTCAAGATTGTTCATACCAAGAGTAAGTGTGTTCTTGAACCCAAGCTACAAAAAGCCCCCTCTTTGATCTTGTTTGTTTGAGTTTTTTCTATTATTTTTTGTTTTTAGAGGAGAGAGACATAAAAGTGAAGATAAAATACACTTTTACCCCTGATTTTAACAAAGGTGGGTAACGGCTGGATAATGGATTGAATTTCAGGTGAGCAAAGTATAAATGATTGAACCACGGGTAGGTAAAGTGAAAACGGGTCATACCATAGGTGGGTTTACTGTAATTATCCCAAAAAAGATATTAAAGTTTTGAAATTTATAGGGTCAATTAATCATCATGCAAAATCGGACCAATGTATATCCTCATTTAAAACCCATTATCCTTGCCCAATTAATCATGGGAATTTTTTTTTTTTTTTTTTTTTTTTGATAAGATTAATCATGGGATTTAAACTAGAGCTATGTTCTATAGTATAAACACCATAATCCAAAATTTTACATTTATGTCATGGCAGGGCTGAGTTTTTATTTTTAAAATTAATCTTTATATAATATGAAAAGGAAAAAATTGAGAGGAATTTCAGTTAAGAATCGAAATTAAACTCTAATTTTTTTTTTTAAAAAAAGAAGGTTGCCTCTTTATTCTAATTGTATTCCAATTTTATGCTAAATTCCGTTTTAATTGTCTTATTGTATAATACTGAGTGTCTTCATTTTTTTTTTTTTTTTTTTTGAGAGAAAAGATAGTCTACTTATTTTATTAATTAAGGACTTGAAAAATCAGTACATACAAAAGCATCAATATCAGACGGAACAAACTCCATCCAAGCACAAAAAGGAAAAGATAGCCTTGTTCTTTGGGCCAAAGCATGCGCAACCACATTACATTGCCTTACCACGAGCGAAAGAAAAAACTCCTCAAGGAGCTAACATGAGATAACGTGTCCCTAGCCAAATGCCCAATAGATGAGTACTGTGAACCATCCCTCTGCAATTCCTTAATGATCAGCTCCGAGTCACCTTCAAAGTGGGATTCTTGCAACCCAATCTCCTTAACGAAAATCACAGCTAGCCTTGCTGCCAACATCTCCAAGCATTCCACGGAGTGTCTTCATATTTTAAATACACTACTAATTACAATTATATGAAAAGTGTCCTTTTACTCAATATATATATATATATATATATATATTTATATGCAAAGCGTCCTTCCAATTATACTTTAATAAGGGTTGGATTTTATCTCACTTCAATTTCTCACAAGTAAGCCTTTAGATTTGATTTTATTTACATTAATATATGTATTTTTTAGGACAAAATATGTTTATATTATTATTAAAAGTACTTAGCCAGTAAACTGTGTATGAAAGTTTAAAATATGATTTTATCTCAAAAAATAATTTTCTTTTTCTTTTATTTTATACCCTTTTTTTAGAATATTTTATTTTATACCTATATGTGTTAATTTTGATAATTATAGTAGACATTAATAAGTATTTATTATGACTATATTTGTATATGAAATATTAAATGTGATTTTTGATAATTATGGTAGCCATTAATAGGTATTTATTATTACTGTATTTTCTTATGTAACTATTAAATTTATAATTATGGTAACTATTAATAGGTTTTTTAACGGTTGTGTTTGATTATGGAAATATTTACTCTAGTATTTAAAGAAATAAAATGATATTTAAAGATTCTAATTGAGTGTTTAAATATAGAATAAAATTTAAATTCAACAAAAAAAAAAAAAAAAAGCTTAAAACATAAATTGCACCCTCTAAGTTTAACTAATATTCATTTTAGTCTTTTAACTTTACTTTCATTTAATTGAGTTCTCTAAATTTCAAGTTTATCCAATTCAAGCCTTCCGTCCAATTTCGTTAAAAATTTTCCTTTAAAAAAATATTTTTCTCACATGAAAAAAATCTATAAAATTTATAAAAATATTTTATAGATATATTTTGTGATAATTTTTTTTTTCAATTTTTTTTTCATTAGTTAATTCCTTACTTAACATCAATTTTTTAATGGAATTGGACGAAAAGCCTAAATTGAATAAATTTAAAATTTAGAGAACTCAAATGAACGAAAGTAAAGTTAGAAGACTAGAATGAATTTTAGTTGGTGTAATTTGCATTTTAGCCAAAAATATAATTTATAATATTGATGTGTAAAATTGTGTGGCCTCTGTAGCAAAATATCGTGAGTTTAACGAAAAGTAAAACATCTTCAATTTTATATATATTATGAATTTTGTGCCAATTATGCTTCATCGTAAACTTGCAACTAAACTTAAAAAATATAAAAAGACTCAATTCAAATTTATTATGCTTTGTGTAATGATATTATAATGAAAATGCTAGAATTGTAAACATTTTTTACAAACTGCTAATATGGTGAGTAGTTATTGATAAGTAAAAAAGTTATGTAAATAAATTCGTACCGTCTATTACTTATTACTATAGCGCTCCATTTATTTCAATGGAAAACCTTGTCTAAAGATAGTTTTCTATGTTTTCCAATGTTTAGTAGTATAAAAAAAAAATGAGTCAAAGAAAAACTATCATTGGTTAACGAAAAAAGTATGGCTTATTTTTAGAAATTGTTTTCCATTAAATATTTTTGGAAAACAACTTTATCTCATAGCAAGATAAATAAGAAAAGTTAGAAGATTATTTTTCAACTCCTTTAAGATTATTACCAATCATAGGAAAATGAGATAGTTTTATGGAAAATACTTTTTGAAAAATGACTTATTTTATAGAAAACATTTTTACCTAAACAAATAAAGTGTAAGTAAAAATGTTTGTGTGCATGTGGATGCCCTTCTGTAAAATACTATAAATGTATACAGTTTATTACTTATTAGGTAAAAATGTTATGTGGGTGGTATGCTTCTATATATGTAATTGTATAAATGTATACATTTTATTACTTATTAAGTAAAAATGTTATGCCTTTGTGTTAAAACCACTTTTTCTCTCCCTTGTGTGTATGTGTGTGTGTTTGTTTCTCAAAAAAAAGAATGGATAATTATCTCACATTGCTTAAGAGAATATGTTGTGTGTTGTATAACTTGACACATCCTCTCTTAAAAGTTATCATGACTTTTGAGTGGAGTTGTAGTATGTCTTTGTATTAAAATTCATTTCCCTCTCCCTTGTGTGTATGGTTGTTTCTAAAAAATAAAAAAAATAAAAAGAAAAAAAAAAAGAAGTAAAAATGTTACATGTGTGTGGTGTGTGCTGCAGATGCAAGATATAAGCTTTTTGTTTTTTTTTTTTTTTTTTTTTTTTTTTTTTTGTTCTTCTTTTGAGAGAGAGATATGCAAGATATAAGCTACTATATGTAAACAGAGAAGTTTGTGTATATAGAAATTCTTCCAAGAGTCATTTAGGCTAGGGGTGTAATCGGTTCGGTTCGGTCGGTGTTGGAGGCAATTTTTGCACCAAACTGAGAATTTCGGTTTTAACATATTCAACACCGAGACCAATTTGTAAGGGATTAATACCGGACCAACCAATTGCAATCGGTTTCAGTTTAGCTCAGTTGGGTTTCAGTGTTTAGGATGTGAGAAACAAAAGCAAGAAAAGAAGAAGAAGAAGATGGGTGTTTTGGGATAAAAATAGAAGACAAACTCATAGCAAAAATTCCAGAAGCTGATAGGGTCGTTTCGCTAGAACTACAAAGACCCAAATACACACACACACACACACACACACATTAAAAAAAAAAATTAAAAAAAAAAAAAAAACACTTCAATAAATGATTAAAAACTAAAACTTGGGAAATAGTTGTGGGGTTGTGATGAAAATTTTTTGACTTACTAGTATTGGTGAAAAGCGTGTTTTCTCATCTTCGTGCCCTTTGGGTCCTAAAAATTAAACACAAAAGCAAAAAAAATCATTATCAGTTACTAGCTATAAGAACAAAGCAATTCTTCTTTATGTTTTTTGGATATTGAGACTTATAAGGCCTTGGACTTTAACCATTACAGCGAAATTGCAAGCAAATTTAACGATTTCTGGCAAAGCCATGTGTTGGGTTGGATTAGCTTTTTTTGAAGCTTAGGATTTGGACTTCAAAGAGAAGAAAAAAAAAAGAATGAGGGTGAGGGCGTGAGGCACTAAGGCGGCAAAAGTGAAATGTAGAGAGTAGGGTTTTTTTTTTATATATATGTTTTAAGTTGATGTATAAAACGACATAGTTTTGTGTTATAAGGAGAGAAAAAATTAAAATGTTTTTAGCAAGGTTTGAACCTGGGTCAAGTATAGTCACACGCATGTCTTACTACTAAACTAGTGGTACTCACCTTGAAATATTTTGTATATAGTTATATTTAATACATATCGGTCAGTTTTGGTTCAGTTCGGACTTTTATTTTCTGAACCTGAAACCGAAACCGAAAATTTTGGTTTTCATTTCTGCAAACCGAAACCAAACCGAAATTTTGGACATAGTTCGATCGGTTTCGTCTGATTTTTTTGGTTTCTCAGTTTTTTGCACACCCCTAATTTAGGCTTTTACCTTTTGCAGGTTATATTGGAGAATAAGGGTGGTCATTCAAATGAGTTGCCACATCTAGTGTATATATCTAGAGAGAAGCGATCAAATTTTCCACATCATTACAAAGCTGGTGCCATGAATGTCTTGGTAAGAAATTCCTTGCCAAATGAGCATTTAACTTGCTCTAATGGGAATCAGTCCAATTCAGTACACTACAAACGAGATCAACATAGTTAGTCATTTTCTTATAATAATAAAATAAAATAAAAAACATAGCTAGTCATTTAGTTAATAAAATATCTTATAAAAAAAGTTAATAAAATATAACCTAATATAGGTACCATAAAAATTTCCCCTTCAAAAAATTTATTATATTCTTTTGTAAATGATGGTCTATCAATTTGTATTGGTACTCCCTGTTATGAAAATCATTGACAACCTTTTTTTTATATGAATGTAGACAAGAGTATCTGGGCTAATGACGAATGCACCTTATATGTTAAACGTGGACTGCGACATTTGCCAATAATCCACAAATTGTTCTCCATGCAATGTGTATGATGCTTGGTTTTGAACACGAAAGTGACTGTGCGTTTGTTCAGTGCCCCCAAATCTTCTATGATGTACCGAAAGATGACCCATTTGGGAGCTAAATGCTTGCTTCATTAGAAGTGCGTGAAGAAACAAATAAATAAATTGCAAATTTAGTTATAGAAAATTTGCAAATGAAATAACTTAGTTTATGTTTTGCAATCAAGTATCAACCTCTTGGTTTGCATTAATCGATGCAGACAATCGGGCATGGAATGGGTGGGATCCAAGGACCTTGCTACGCAGGAACTGGGTGTTTTCATAGACGCAAAATTGTCTATGGTTTATCCCTCAATAATGCAGATTCTAAAGGTACAAATCGTTTTTCAAATATATATGAGTAATGTTAATGTTATAAAATTTATTACAATTTGTGATGAAATAACATTTTCGTATATACTGATAAACAAAGTTTAGTTACAAACTTAGTTAGTTGTAGTCTAAACCAACAATAGGGACAGATTATCTTTCTATTGTTGGCTACATGCAACCAAGTCTATAAACAAATTTTATTCTATATGAATTAAGTATGTATAATGCTATGAGCCTTGTAACTCAACTCACACCCAAATTTGAAATGTCAAAGGTTAAAATTTTCTTCCTCATTACTATAACTATCAAATTATCAAAAGACAAAATGTGATATAGTACATCCCTTAGGGTACATTCTTGTGGTGTGCTTAATGCTTCAATGGACTTGAAGAACATATTATTATTAACTAAATTCAATTTACCCTATTATAGGTCCTTCAGATTTTTTGGTGTTATGAACAGGAAGTGAAATAGTTTTTGGTCAAAGTTTAGGATACCATGCCATTTTCTTTTATATGTATATATGTGTGTGTCTATATATATATAAACGTGATACACTAACCAAATACATGCCATGCATGCGAAATTTAAGAGGCTAGAAGTAAATGGTAACCAAATTGTAACATACTTTGTAGACTTCAAACTATTTCTTGTTGCAATTGCTGTTTAAATTAAAGGTAAACTTTATATTCGATATGTAAATGTGTCTTCATTATTTTCCCTATTGATAAATGAATGAAGGATTTTATATATTGAGCTAAGAATATTATGAAATGATATATACACACAATATATTTGAATTTTTCTAGGAACATTGTAAGAAAAGGCATTAGAAGAACAATTTGAAAATTCCATAGAGTTCGTAAAATCAGCCTCTCAAATTCTATCTGGGTTGGATGGAAAGACAAATCATCCTCACGATATTCCGAGTCCCATTGAGGCGGCATACCAAGTTGCAAATTGTGGCTATGAACGTGATACAGCCTGGGGTAATAAGGACAGAGAAACTATATTGTCTTATTTTTCCTACCATGAGAGAGAGAGCTATAAAATTTTTATATGATCTAGAGTTTCTGATCTTAGTAAATTTAGTGAAAAATAGAGAGAAAAGAGAGAAAATCAATTGAGAGATTTCGGTCGTTCAGTAGAATGAGCTACATATAAATAATATCCAATGAAAATCCTCTATCACACGCAGAGTATTTCACCTTAAGTTTCACCAATTATAATATTTCAATTATTTGAAAAAATAAAGGAACATATGACCAACTGCAATTGATAGAGCATAAAACAGAATAATTAAATTGGGGTAAACGAGTTTTATTTACAAACATGAGCTATTGTCCGTAACACTCTATCCATATAAATATTGTTTTGAAGTGATGTTCAATTCTTTTTTGAATGGTAAATGTTTGCTAGTTTTAAATTTGTATATTGGTTTTTTTTTTTCAACAATATTACAGACACTCAATTTTCACAATTTGTTTACTTGTTCAACTGTGAGTGATTTATCAAAAGTAATAGGTCCATATAAATAGGAGCGGGAAAATAATGTTCATTACTCATAATTACACACATCAACATATTATAAAATTGGATACATATAGGATTGAATGTCTCCCTAGAGATTTTTTTTTTCTTCCTTTGGTTTTTTGCAAAATTAATGGGGTTTGTGCACCATACAAAACAAGAGTTGATTTAGGGAAATCTTTCCCAAGCTAGGTTGGTTGGAGATATGGATCAGCAACAGAAGATGTCCTCACAGGAATGAAGATCCATGCAAGGGGCTGGAAGTCTGTATTCTGTATGCCAAACCCACCGGGCTTCCTAGGATGCTCTTCCCTAGGTGCGCCATTTTCAATGATTCAAAGGAAGAGATGGGCCACAGGCCTCCTTGAGATCCTATTTAGCAAATACTGTCCCAGCTTTGCCACCCTCACTGCCAAGCTCCAACTCAGGCAATGCTTGGCTTGTATATTTATCCTCACATGGGGACGATCATGCATTCCTGATATGTGCTATTCTGCACTACCCGCCTATTGCCTCCTCACCAACTCACACTTCTTGCCCAAGGTATATAAGCATTATTATATTGGAAAATATTTGGCTCGAAACATGTTTGGATATATCTTACTCCAACTCCATGATTTGATTATTAAAGGGATCATCTATATGTAGTTTTAGTTACATGACCTTTTAACAAATCATGTATTATAATGATTTATAAGATGAGTATACATAGTAGGTTAAATCCTAGACTAACCATACATTAACTATGGTTAATACATTTGTAGTACAAGAAAAAAACTTGGCTTGTACACAAGTTAAGATTGAACTTAGGACTATACTAATGGGCTAATATATATCTCTAACATAAATGAATCATATATATGACTTTTTTAAATAATATACATGAATGTTATTATAAATTATCACATAATGGATTGGAAAATATAGCTTCAAAAAATATTTACATCATGTTGTGGGCCAAAAGTCCTTTTTTTTCTTTTTTTTTTTTTCTTCTGTAAGCCATTTTATTCATTTTAAAAAAATATATAAAATAAAATTATACATGCAAGTACAAGAGCCAGCTTCATATTTGCTTGTTGCTCTATTTTTCATTCACAACTTGTATAATATATTTGTTTTTCTTTGATAAGGATAAAAATAGTACTTACTTATATAAAGCATAAAGCTGACGATTTTAGATAAAGCCATCAAGCTGACGGATACAGTTACAACCGTTAGCTTCCCCTTGTAAGAGTCAACGAATGATGTTCTAAATTGGGGCAATGAGGGGAGTCCGTAAGACACACCTAAAGGCTGACGACATCAACAAACTGACGCCGGTAAGGTTGAAGGAAATAAATAAGCTGACGACCCTAATGCAAGTTTACTTGCTGCCCACAATTGCATATATAAAGAAATGCCTTGCCTTCCACGTTTGATGCTATTCAAAGGATCCTTATAAGGAAAGGATCCCGCCAAATATGCCCAAGAAGACTCCTATAAGGAAAAGACTTCCGCACCAAGGAAAAGATGTCAACCTTCAACTACTATAAAAGCCCCAATACCCTCACTAGCCAAGGTACACATAATTCACCCCTCTCTAGCACTCTAGAGTTGTAAGAAGTTCTAACTTGACCTTCGGAGGGTACTTGGCCGGCACCACACCGGTGCTCTCTGCAAGGTCTTCTCTTTTGTGTTGTGCAAGTGCTATTTCGAGTGCGCAAGTACCTATGGCTCACTGGTGACTTTTTCAGCATCATCAATTGGCACCATCTGTGGGAAAGTTGTTTGACTGAATTTATAAGTCATAGCAAGCGCTTCCCGAACAAAGAGTTGCATGGTACTTACTCGATCAATGGTGACCACCAACAACGTTCACGAAGACGAGCCGCGACCATATGCTCTCGAAAGACAAGTGCAGACTCTAGCCGCGGCCGTGGAGCGCCTCACCAAGCAAAACCAGATTTTGGAAGAACAGCTACGACGGAAGGTAGGACACGGTGCTCAGGAAGAGGACCAGGAGGATACCAGCGCCGAGCGACGAGATCAGGAGGGACCGAAGGGTAGTAATGCCCCAAGCAATCCGGAGAGACAAAATGTAAGCCTCTCATCCCTCACGGATGTGACTCCGCCACCGGTATTTCAAGCTATAAAGGAACAGATGGAAGTTATGATGAACGCCCTCAGAAGACGAGTGTCCAGCGATCTTGACGATCTCGTTAACCGAACTAACTCACCGTTCACCGCCTCCGTCAATTCTTTCCCCCCCTCCGTCAATTCTTTCCCCCTACCGCATAAGTTTCGCATGCCACAGATAGATAGCTACGACGGAGTCAAGGACCCTCTAGATCACCTAGAGACCTTCAAGACCTTAATGCACCTTCAAGGAGTAGCTGATGAAATCATGTGTAGGGCCTTCCCCATAACGCTGAAGGGTGCGGTAAGAATTTGGTTCAGCCGCTTGACGCCCAGACCCATTAGCACTTTCAAAGAGTTAAGCGCTCAGTTTACCGCACACTTCATCGGGGGACACAGGTATAAAAGGTCTACGACTTGCTTGATGAGCATCAAGCAGCGAGAGGACGAGACACTGAGATCCTACATATCCCGCTTTAATAAGGAAGCACTCTCGATCAACGAAGCCGACGATAAGATACTTGAAGCGGTCTTCACAAATGGGCGCTGCTAGCTCGAGAAGAAAAGCCCAAGAAAAGGGAGAAACAAGAAGACCTGCGGCAAGACCAAGGGTGGAAGATGGCAAGAATAGGAGACCAAAGGGATGAAAGGCGCTCCAAGCCCCCAGGAGGAAGGTTCACAACCTTCACCCCGTTAATTGCCCCAATAGACCAAGTCCTAATGCAAATAAAGGACGAGGAGGCCCTGACCTACCCCGGAAAGCTGAAGGGAGATACTAACAAGCGATCGAGGGACAAATATTGTCGCTTCCACCAGGACCACGGTGATGACACGGCTGATTGTTACGACCTAAAACAGCAGATCAAGGCCCTTATCAAGCAAGGGAAATTGCAGAAGTTCGTTAGAAAGGAGAGAGCGGATCCACCTCCTCAAGAGCAGCCCCACCAACGGGATAATAAACGCCCTAGGCCCCCCATAAGAGACATTAGGATGATCATAGGGGGAACAGCAACTACTGGGTCGTCAAAGAAGGCTCGTAAAACTTACCTCAGGATAGTCCAAAGCGTCCAGCTGACGGGCACCGTGCCAAAGATAGCGCGGACGGAAGGCCCCGTCATTGGGTTCTCAGAAGAAGATGCACGACGGCTTCACCATCTACATGATGATGCGCTTGTTGTAAGCATTCAGGTAGAGGACTACAACATGCACCGGGTGCTAGTCGACAATGGCAGCTCGGCGGATATCCTATACTACCCAGCATTCCAGCAAATGGGGATCGACAGAGAACGATCGATTCCGACAAACGCCCCCCTCATTGGCTTTGGAGGAACAAGGGTGTTCCCCTTGGGTGTGGTTAGATTATCTGTCACGATAGGTGACTACCCTCAGCAAATCACCAAGGACGTAACATTCCTAGTGGTCGACTGCTCGTCCACCTACAATGCTATCATCGGACGACCCACCCTCAACTCGTGGAAGGCTGCAACCTCGACCTACCACCTAATGATTAAGTTTCCTACCGAGTATAGAGTGGGAGAGCTACGCGAAAATCAGGTGGCTGCACGCGAATGCTACGTAGCCATGATGGAAATGGATGACCACCTCCAAGCTATAAACATAGAAGAACACCGCACCACAACGGAGCCCATAGAGAAGCTTGAAGAAATACTTCTCGACGACTCCAATCTCGACCGAACAACCAAAATTGGGACCTTCGCTAGTCCCACGGTCCGTCAGGCACTCACGACCTTTCTCAGAAGTAATCAGGATGTATTCGCCTGGAGTCACGAAGACATGCCAGGGATAGACCCTTCAGTCATGGTACATAGGCTGAATGTGTCGCCTTCCTTCCCACCCATTCGACAGAAGAAGAGGGTGTTCGCCCCGGAGTGAGATCAGGCCATAGCGGAAGAAGTCTGCAAACTACAGGAGGTAAGTTTCATTAGGGAAGTTTACTACCCTAATTGGCTGGCGAACATAGTGATGGTTAAGAAAACTAGCAGGAAGTGGCAGATGTGCGTGGACTTCACCGACCTTAACAAAGCCTGCCCCAAAGACAGCTATCCCCTCCTGAGGGTTGACGTTCTAGTAGACTTTACAGCTCGACACTAGCTGTTAAGTTTTATGGACGCTTTCTTGGGTTACAACCAAATCCGAATGCATGAAGTTGATCAGGAGAAAACTTCATTCGTAACCAGCCAAGGCCTCTTTTATTATAAAGTGATGCCATTCGGCCTGAAGAATGTGGGCACAACATACCAAAGGCTTATGAACAAAATGTTCGCACAGCAAATCGGGAGGAATGTCCAAGTCTATGTTGACGACATGCTGGTAAAAAGCCGAAGGGAGGAAGATCACTTGGAGGACCTCAAGGAAACATTCAACACCCTTCGTTCTTACAACATGAAGCTCAATCCAGGAAAGTGTGCCTTCGGAGTAATGGCGGGAAAATTCCTAGGATTCATGGTATCTCAAAGGGGCATCGAGGCCAACCCGGACAAGATCCGCGCCATAATGGAGATGGCACCCCCAAGAAATGTGAAGTACAAAGCCTCAACGGAAAAATAGCAGTACTAAATAGGTTTGTGTCGAGGGCAAAGGACAAGTGTTTGCCTTTCTCCTGCACGCTGAAGAGATCATTCGAGTGGACTGCCGAATGTCAGTAGGCGTTCGAGGAGTTAAAAGCTTATCTCTCTTCACCACCACTGCTAAGTCCATCGCAGCCGGGAGAAGAACTTTTCCTCTATCTGCCTGTCTCCCCTACAGCTGTCAGCGCGGCCTTGGTTAGAGAAGAAGAAAAAGTACAAAAGCCCGTATATTACGCGAGCCGGGCGCTTTGCGGTGCCGAAAAAAGATACCCACCTATGGAAAAACTTGCCTTTGCATTAGTTACGACAGCTCGCAAGCTCAAGCCATACTTTCAAGCCCACACGGTGAACGTCCTGACCGACAAGCCCCTACGACGGGTGATAAGCAACCCTGAAGCTGCGGGTCAATTAGTGTTATGGGCCATAGAACTGAGCGAGATTGATATCCAATACCGCCCGCGGACCGCAATCAAAGGACAGATTGTCGCAGACTTCATAGCAGAATTCACCCACGACAAAGACAAGGGGGTAGAAGAATCGCCTCAGTGGAGCATACATACGGATGGATCATCCAATAAACAGGCCGGAGGGGGCTGGCATCATACTACTGTCATCCGAAGGAGACACGGTTGAATGCATGGTTCGTCTCGACTTCCCCACCACCAACAATGAAGCGGAGTACGAAGCATTAGTAACAAGCCTCGACCTCGCTAAAGCAACGGGAGTCGCGAGCGTAGTCATTTACTGCGACTCTCAGGTCATTGCTAACCAAGTGAATGGAGACTATGAGTGCAAGGGCGAAAGGATGAAGAGATACCTTGATCAAGTGAGGAGAAGAGTAGACGACCTAGAGGCCAAAATCATCCAAATCCCCAGAGGGGAAAATAAGTAAGCCGACCGTCTTGCCAAAGCTGCTTCAGCAAAACATATGATCACCCCCGGTAACGTACTCTCTTTTGTTCAGCTTTCTCCACTAATAGATTCCGACGACATACAGGAGATAGGCTCTGACAGTAATTGAACCACACCACTAGTCTTGTACTTGAAAAACGGGGTCTTGCCAGATGGGAAGGAGGCTGTAAGAAAGCTGAAGGTCCAGGCAGCGAGATTTGTCTTGATAAAAGATGTCCTGTACAAAAGAGGCTTCTCCCGTCCATATCTGAGATGCTTGGGTACGGAAGAGGCAGACTATGTCATGAGGGAGGTATACGAGGGGATTTGCGGAAAGCATTCGGGGTCACGATCATTGGTACACAAGCTTGTGCGAGCAGGGTATTATTGGCCCACCATGCAGAAGGATGCCCAGGCTTATGTCAAGACCTGCGACAAATGCCAAAGGTTCAGCAATATTATTAGACAACCAACCAAAGAGTTGACCCCAATGTCGGTCCCATAGCCATTCACTCAATAAGGAATAGATATTATGGGACCATTCCCTACAGCATTACGACAGCTAAAATTCCTGGTAGTGGGCATTGACTACTTTACAAAGTGGGTGGAAGATGAAGCCTTGGCCACCATCACGGAGAAAAATGTGCAGAGTTTCATCTGGGAATGCATCGTATGTAGGTTTGGCATCCCTAGAGTCTTAGTCTCGAATAACGGGAAGCAATTCGACAACGACTCCTTCCGGGACTTTTGCTCATAGTTAGGGATACGAAACCACTACTCCTCCCCTGCCCACCTTCAAGCTAACGGACAGGTAGAAGTCACGAACCGACCCTTGCTCAAAATTATCAAGACTCAGCTCGAAGGGGCAAAAGGTATATGTCCTGAAGAGTTGCCAAGCATAGTATGGGCATACAGGACAACGGCAAGGATGCCCACGGGAGAAACACTGTTCCGGTTAACATACGGGAGCAAAGTAGTCATCCCGGCCGAAGTCGGACTCACAAGCTACAGGGTACACAACCGTGACGAGAGTACGAACGATGAGGCCATGCGACTACAGCTTAACCTAGTAGACGAAGTCAAGGCGACGGCAGAATAAAGGCTCGCACGGTACCAAGACCGCATGACCAAGCATTACAACTCCCGGGTCCAACACAGAGACTTCCAGGTTAGGGATCTCGTTCTCAGGAGAGTAATGGGCGCTGCTAGAGACCCTACCCAGGGGAAGCTCGGCCCCAATTAGGAAGGACCTTACCGAGTCACGTCATGGTAGAGGAAATGCACTTACCACCTGGAGACGTTGGACGGATAGAAGCTGCCGCATCCATGGAACACCGAGCACTTGCAGAAATATTACCAGTAGTGATGGCGGCATGAAGACCAACCCCCCCCCCCTTTTTTATTTACAGTTCACTATAGCAAATTTTAGTTATACTCCTCAGTTTTATCATTTACTTTAGTTTTCGCAACAATACCTCTTTTTCATTTTAAGCCCAAAGGGCAAGGTTTGGTTTTCGAACTATTTTTATTTACGAATGCATAGCAATAAGAGGAGTTTATTCAAAAATTGCTGAAGTTTCTATTTACAAATCTACAGTCCGTAAAAGTGGACAATTTGAAGTTCACAAAAGTGGACAACTAAAGTAGACGGCTAAGTCCACAAGAATGGACAGTTTGAAGTTCACAAAAGCCGACGGTCTCACCAAATGGATGAGACTATAAAATGAGGTCATTAAGTCCATAATATGGACGGAAGCCAAAAAGCTTACGGTCTCACCAAATGGATGTGACTATAAAATGAGGTCATTAAGTCCATAATATGGACGGAAGCTAAAAAGCTAACGGTCTCACCAAATGGATGAGACTATCATAACAT